>NC_048591.1:37263160-37475660 GCF_013265735.2 Oncorhynchus mykiss
CTGGTTGACTGACTGGTCTCTCCTGTGTAATGATGTGGTTCTGGTTGACTAACTGGTCTCTCCTGTGTAATGATGTGGTTGACTGAGTGGTCTCTCCTGTGTAATAATGTGGTTGACTGAGTGGTCTCTCCTATATAATAATGTGGTTGACTGAGTTGTCTCTCCTGTGTACTGATGTGGTTGTGGTTGACTGACTGGTCTCTCCTGTGTAATGATGTGGTTGTGGTTGACTGACTGGTCTCTCCTGTGTAATGATGTGGTTGTGGTTGACTGACTGGTCTCTCCTGTGTAATGATGTGGTTGACTGAGTGGTCTCTCCTGTGTAATAATGTGGTTGACTGACTGGTCTCTCCTGTGTAATGATGTGGTTGTGGTTGACTGACTGGTCTCTCCTGTGTAATAATGTGGTTGACTGACTGGTCTCTCCTGTGTAATGATGTGGTTGTGGTTGACTGAGTTGTCTCTCCTGTGTAATGATGCGGTTGTGGTTGACTGACTGGTCTCTCCTGTGTAATGATGTGGTTGTGGTTGACTGACTGGTCTCTCCTGTGTGTTCAGTCTCTTCTGTATAAGAAGGTCCATGAGGCTCAGTTCAGATCCCACCTGGCCAACGAGATGATGATGTACCACATGAAGGTGAAACACACATACTAACCCACACAGCACACACACACACACACACACACATCCAGTGCAGAAGTAATGTGATTGTGTGTGTGTGTGTGTGTGTGTGTGTGTGTGTGTGTGTGTGTGTGTGTGTGTGTGTGTGTGTGTGTGTGTGTGTGTGTGTGTGTGTGTGGGCGTGTGGGCGTGTGTGTGTGTGGGCGTGTGTGTGTGCGTGCGTGTAGGTGTCAGCAGAGGAGGTGACCCAGCTGTTGGTAACTGGGCTGGAGCCAGTGGAAGAGATTCATCCCTTATTCGCTGAGTTCACCTACACACCCCGTTCACTACCTGACGACAACACACCCATGGTAATACAGAGGGACAGAGGAAGAGTGTGTGTGTTTACGTGCACATCCATAGAGATGCATAGTTTCAGTTTCAAGTTTTAAATGTCACATGCACAAGTACAGCGAAATGCCTTTTCTTGCAACCCCCACAATGCAGTAATCAATAACAATGTGATACAAACAAATAACAAGGTAGAACAAAAACACACGAGATATAAAAATAAAAATAAGAAATAAGAAGATCTAGATAAAGTAAGTAAGCGTAGTATTTACAGGGTCAGTTCCAGTACTGTATTTACAATGTGCAAGGATACTGGATCGATAGAGGACTCAACTTGGAAATAACCTGTTTTAGCATGGACATTGCCATTGAGGGCTTCCACCATTTTAAAGTAGGCGATTCCTATGTGTTGGGAGTAAATCAGCCAATGAACAGGGCATTGATTTTTCTTCTGATTGGGTGCTATAGTTTGTAAATGGCTTTACTACCGCCATCTAGTGGCCACAACAAATTAATGACATGATTTGGTTCAGGATTTGATATCTGCAGGTGGTAGTAAATCACCAATATGAGCTTTACACTTTTTTCAAATATAAAATAAGAAAGTTGACTACTTTAAAATGGAGGTAGCCTCAAAGACGCACCCATTCTGTCACAGATCCTATAATGGTGTAGACACAAAGATAAGACCTCTTTCCATCTCTATGTGCACATCCAACAATCTTCCTCATAATAACACAGTTTTGACCAATACGAGTAAAACTGATTTGGGGAGTATCCAGCCAGATGAACACAGTTCCTGTGTCTGATCTCTTCCCCTCCTGTGTGTCCAGGGCATCCTGAGTATGTTTGAGGACATGGGCTTCATCAACGCCTATAAGATTGACCTGCACACTCTGGCCAGGTACCTTTCACTCTCTCTCTTTCTCTCCAGTCCACTCACTGTCTGTGTGTCTGAAGAGGTAGCTATGGTGATGAAGTGGTTGTTATGTTGATTGATTGTGTGGTTGTCATGGTTTCAGGTTCTGTCTGATGGTAAAGAAGGGTTACAGAGATCCTCCCTATCACAACTGGACACACGCGTTCTCGGTCTCTCACTTCTGTTATCTCCTCTACAAGAACCTGGGCCTGGCCAACTACCTGGAGTAAGTAGACATACTACACCATGTAGCATATACCCTAAATACTACACCATCTACCCTATACCCTATACCCTAACCCTACATAATACACCATCTGCCTTATACCCTAACCCTACATAATACACCATCTACCCTATACCCTAACCCTACATAATACACCATCTACCCTATACCCTAACCCTACATAATACACCATCTGCCCTATACACTAACCCTACATACTATACCAACTACCCTATACACTAACCCTACATACTATACCATCTACCCTATACACTAACCCTACATACTATACCATCTACCCTATACCCTAACTCTACATATTATACCCTAACCCTACATATTATACCAACTACCCTATACACTAACCCTACATACTATACCAACTACCCTATACACTAACCCTACATACTATACCAACTACCCTATACACTAACCCTACATACTATACCATCTACCCTATACCCTAACCCTACATACTACACCATCTACCCTATACACTAATCCTACATAATACACCATCTGCCCTATACCCTAACCCTAAATAATACACCATCTGCCCTATACACTAACCCTACATAATACACCATCTGCCCTATACCCTAACTCTACATATTATACCATAACCCTACATACTATACCAACTACCCTATACACTAACCCTACATACTATACCAACTACCCTATACACTAACCCTACATACTATACCATCTACCCTATACACTAACCCTACATGCTATACCAACTACCCTATACACTAACCCTACATACTATACCATCTACCCTATACACTAACCCTACATACTATACCATCTACCCTATACCCTAACTCTACATATTATACCCTAACCCTACATACTATACCAACTACCCTATACACTAACCCTACATACTATACCATCTACCCTATACCCTACATACTACACCATCTACCCAATACACTAACCCTAGATTCTATACCATCTACCCTATACCCTATACACTACATACTATTCCATCTACCCTATACACTAACCCTACATACTGTACCATATACCCCATACACTAACCCTAGATACTACACCATCTACCCTATACCCTAAATACTATACCCTAACCCTACATACTATACCCTATACCCTACATACTATACCATATACCCTATACATTAACCCTACATACTATGCCATATACCCTATACACTAACCCTGCATACTATGCCATATACCCTATACCCTAACCCTACATACTATAGCATCTACCAAATACTCTAACCCTACATACTACACCATCTACCCTATACCCTAACCCTACATACTATACCATCTACCCTACATACTATACCATCTAACCTATACCCTAACCCTTCATACTACACCCTATACCCTACATTCCTCACCCTATCTCCTCTACAGGAATCTGGGCCTGGCCAACTACCTGGAGCTAGTAGAAACCCTGGCACCCTTTTTCCTATAATCTACATACTAAACCCTATAACCCTACAGTCTAACCTCATACCCCTCCCTCTCTGTCTGTAGGAATATAGAGATCTTTGCTCTCTTTGTCTCCTGTATGTGTCATGACCTGGACCACCGTGGGACTAACAACTCCTTTCAAGTGGCCTCAGTAAGACACCACACACACACACACACATACACATACACACACACACATACATACACACACACTCAAATGCACACGTACAGTGCATTCGGAAAGTATTCAGACCCCTTGACTTTTTTCAAATTGTGTTACATTATTAGACATTTTAGCAAATGTATTCATTTGAGTGGCCCAGCCAGAGTTCAGACTTGAACCTGATCAAACATCTCTGGAGAGACCTGAAAATAGCTGTGCAGTGACACTACACATCCAACCTGACAGAGCTTGAGAGGATCTACAGAGAAGAATGGGACAAACTCCCCAAATACAGGTGTATATAGAATACTCAAGACTTTAATCGCTGCCAAATGTGTTTCAACAAAGTACTGGGTAAACGGTCTGAATACTTACAGTACTAGTCAAAAGTTTGGACACACCTACTCATTCAAGGGTTTTTCTTTATTTTTACAATTTTCTACATTGTAGAATTATAGTGAAGACATCAAAACTATGAAGTAACACATATGGAATCATGTAGTAACCAACAAAGTGTTAAACAAATCAAATATATTTTAGATTCTTCAAAGTAGCCACCCTTTGCCTTGATGACAGCTTTGCACCCTCTTGGCATTCTCTCAACCAGCTTGAAGAGGTAGTCTGGGCCTTTTTAATACATTTTTAATAGATTTGCAAAACTGTTTTTTCTTTGTCATTATGGGGTATTGTGTGTAGGGGGCGCGACTTAATACATTTTATAAAAAGTCTGTAACGTATCAAATGTGTAAAAAGTCAAAGGGTCTGAATACTTTCTGAATTCACTGTACATGTAGGCACAGCCTGGAAAACAGCCCTCACACACACAACCTCGCTCAACACACATACAGGGATAGCACCGGTAACACTTGTCCAACACACAGTAGGAAAAGTCAAGGAAAGACTGTGGTTAGACAAGGGTAGTACACTTCAGTAATTACAGCAGCATAGAGAGCAGGTCTATCTATGGAACAACGTGTTCTGTCTTCCTCCTCTACAGCAATCTGTCCTGGCTGCCCTCTACAGCTCAGAGGGCTCTGTGATGGAGGTAAAAACACACACATTTATCTCTGGGACTATAGTGACACCTAGTGGCCATCCTTTAACTTCCTATCCCATAATAACCTGTGTTTTTTTTCCCACAGCGACACCACTTTGCCCAAGCCATAGCCATTCTGAACACCCACGGCTGCAACATCTTCGACAAGTTCTCCAGAAAGGTTTGTTTCTCTCCAGCCTGGGATCCCACACTGCTGTTGTGTTGTGTTAACAGGACACCCAGGACTGTTATAAGTTGTGTTTCTGTGTGTGTATGTGTGTGTGTGTGTTGTGTTAACAGCACTGTAACATAACTAAGTTATATGGTAATTATGGGTGTTATCACCAGTAAAATACAGTAAAATACTGAAACATATTACTGTAGCATACTGTAAATGATGGTGCATTGTGGGAAAATGTTGTAGGTGGGAAAATAATTGCTATATTTCGAATGGTCCTGTAATTCCACCCCACAGAATACACTACCGTATCTTTGGGGCGCCAAAAACCTTTTGACCACTAGTGGGCGCATGACATTGTTGTTTCTGGCTCATTAACATATTTTGTTGCATGCCTTGTAAGAGGATTTAATGTGTATTTCATGGTGAGTCAGAATGCTGTACCAATTTAACTTTTATGTGGTTGTAGTGTCCCATCAATTTAAATATATCGGAGACAGATTGGAGTGGCAGCTAGTCGTAAACCTTAAATGGTTGAGCATTTTGCTATGTCATTTTGCCTTGTAGTCGCTGCCAGTTTGGAATCCTTTGTTAAGGCCTCTAGAAGTGCAAGTGATTTAAAACGCCAGATATTCAATAATGTATTGTAATGTGGAAACACGTTACCTAGTAGCAAGTCTGCTTGCACCAATCCCTTGTAATTACAGAAAAATGCTGTGAAATACAAACCTTTCCCCTCAATGAATTTCCTTAATCTATCCATTATTTCTGATTGTGGTGGCATTTATTTCATTACAGAGTACCTTCTTTTCATACCATATTTACAGTGGGGCAAAAAAGTATTTAGTCAGCCACCAATTGTGCAAGTTCTCCCACTTAAAAAGATGAGAGAGGCCTGTAATTTTCATCATAGGTACACTTCAACTATGACAGACAAAATGAGAAGAAAAAAATCCAGAAAATCACATTGAAGGATTTTTTATGAATTTATTTGCAAATTATGGTGGAAAATAAATATTTGGTCACCTATAAACAAGCAAGATTTCTGGCTCTCACAGACCTGTAACGTCTTCTTTAAGAGGCTCCTCTGTCCTCCACTCGTTACCTGTATTAATGGCACCTGTTTGAACTTGTTATCAGTATAAAAGACACCTGTCCACAACCTCAAACAGTCACACTCCAAACTCCACTATGGCCAAGACCAAAGAGCTGTCAAAGGACACCAGAAACAAAATTGTAGACCTGCACCAGGCTGGGAAGACTGAATCTGCAATAGGTAAGCAGCTTGGTTTGAAGAAATCAACTGTGGGAGCAATTATTAGGAAATGGAAGACATACAAGACCACTGATAATCTCCCTCGATCTGGGGCTCTACGCAAGATCTCACCCTGTGGGGTCAAAATGATCACAAGAACGGTGAGCAAAAATCCCAGAACCACACGGGGGGACCAAGTGAATGACCTGCAGTGAGCTGGGACCAAAGTAACAAAGCCTACCATCAGCAAGGGCATTGAAGATGAAACGTGGCTGGGTCTTTCAGCATGACAATGATCCCAAACACACCGCCCGGGCAAAGAAGGAGAGGCTTCGTAAGAAGCATTTCAAGGTTCTGGAGTGGCCTAGCCAGTCTCCAGATCTCAACCCTATAGAAAATCTTTGGAGGGAGTTGAAAGTCTGTGTTGTCCAGCAACAGCCCCAAACATCACTGCTCTAGAGGAGATCTGCATGGAGGAATGGGCCAAAATACCAGCAACAGTGTGTGAAAACCTTGTGAAGACTTACAGAAAACGTTTGACCTCTGTTATTGCCAACAAAGGGTATATAACAAAGTATTGAGATAAACTTTTGTTATTGACCAAATACTTATTTTCCACCATAATTTGCAAATTAATTCATTAAAATTCCTACAATGTGATTTTCTGGATTTTTTTTCTCATTTTGTCTGTCATAGTTGAAGTGTACCTATGATGAAAAGTACAGGCCTCTCTCATCTTTTTAAGTGGGAGAACTTGCACAATTGGTGGCTGACTAAATACTTTTTTGCCCCAGTGTATATTACAGTATTTTACTTGCCGTCGAGCTGCCTGTCAGATACTGATACACAGTGAGGAAACCCAGGACTATTATAGGCTGTGTGTGTGTGTGTGGTTGTCAGGACTACCAGAGGATGTTGGACTTGATGAGGGATATTATCCTGGCCACTGACCTGGCTCACCACCTCCGCATCTTCCCCGACCTGCAAAGGATGGCTGACGGTAAAGGCTGTGTGTGTGTGTGTGTGTGTGTGTGTGTGTGTGTGTGTGTGTGTGTGTGTGTGTGTGTGTGTATGCGTGTGCGTGCGTTATACTTTTTTTGCACCTAAACCGAGGGAAACAATTTTCAGCCTTAGGCAATAGAAGGTTTGAGTCTACCTAGGCTGACAATCTCGCCCCACGGGAGGTGTATGTGTGTGAGTATGATAGTCTTCCATTTTCTTTCCCTTTCTGTTTGTGTGTGTGTGTGTGTCTGTGTGTAAATGTCTGTGTGTAAATGTGTGTGTGTGTGTGTGTGTGTGTGTGTGTGTGTGTGTGTGTGTGTGTGTGTGTGTGTGTGTGTGTGTGTGTGTGTGCGCGTGTGTGTGGGTGTCTGTGTGTGCGTGTCTGTGTGTGTGAGTGTCTGTGTGTGTGCGTGTATGTGTGTGAATGTCTGTGTGTGTGTGTGTCCTAGCTGGCTACAATCCCAGGAATCAGACCCACCGTTCTCTGCTGCTGTGCCTGCTGATGACCTCATGCGACCTGTCGGACCAGACCAAGGGC
The DNA here is from genome assembly GCF_013265735.2 of Oncorhynchus mykiss. Taxonomy (NCBI): domain Eukaryota; kingdom Metazoa; phylum Chordata; class Actinopteri; order Salmoniformes; family Salmonidae; genus Oncorhynchus; species Oncorhynchus mykiss. The sequence goes on from NC_048591.1 coordinate 37,270,881, forward strand.
TGGAAGACCACCCGCAAGATTGCTGTGAGGAACCCTAACGTCTACTCCTAACCCAAATCTCAACCACAACCCTAACCCTCAACCACAACCCTTACACTAGCTTCATGTCCATATGCAGGTTCAACCCTAACCCTCAACCACAACCCTTACCCTAGCTTCATGTCCATATGCAGGTTCAACCCTAACCCTCAACCACAACCCTTACCCTAGCTTCATGTCCATATGCAGGTTCAACCCTAACCCTTAACCACAACCCTTACCCTAGCTTCATGTCCATATGCAGGTTCAACCCTAACCCTAACCTCAACCACAACCCTAACCAAAACCCAGCCACTAACCCTATAGTTTCATGTTCATATCCTACCCCTAACCCTAGCCTCAACCCTAACCTAAATCCTCAAACCTAACCTCAACCCGAACCTAAATCCTCAGCCCTAACCTCAACCCTAACCCTCAACCCTAACCTAAATCCTCAACCCTAACCTCAACCCTAACCCTCAACCCTAACCTAAATCCTCAACCCTAACCTCAACCCTAACCCTCAACTCTAACCTAAATCCTCAACCCTAACCCTCAACCCTAACCTAAATCCTCAACCCTAACCTCAACCCTAACCCTCAACCCTAACCTAAATCCTCAACCCTAACCTCAACCCTAACCCTCAACCCTAAGCTAAATCCTCAACCCTAACCTCAACCCTAACCTAAATCCTCAACCCTAACCCCAGACCCTAGTTGACCTTTGACCCTAAACCAATTTTCTCTCCTCTGTATTCAGGAGCTGATCTATAAAGAGTTCTTCTCCCAGGGGGATCTGGTATGTGTGCTGCACTTTATTCCTGCACCGTATTTGTGTGTGTGTGTTGGGGGGGTGAGTGTGTATCTGACGTGTGTAACTTACTTGTGTGTGCAGGAGAAGGCGATGGGGAATCGTCCCAGTGAGATGATGGACAGAGAGAAGGCCTACATCCCAGAGCTACAGATCAGCTTCATGGAACACATCGCCATGCCCATCTACAAGTAAGAACCGATCACAACACAGAGTTTATCACTACTGACCCAATCACCACACAGCGTTTATCACTACTGACCCAATCACAACACAGCGTTTATCACTACTGACCCAATCACAACACGGCCCACAGCACCACCTAATATTGTGTCCCACGCCCCTGTCCTCTCATAGGCTGCTGTCAGAGCTGTTACCAGGGGCAACCGAGCTGTATGAGCGTGTAGCGACCAATCGAGTACAGTGGACCAAAGTCTCCCACAAGTTCAGCGTCCGTGGGTTGCCTAGCAACAATAGCCTCGACTTCCTGGATGAAGAATATGAATTGCTGCAATCCCAGGGTGCACTTGGGGATGACAGCCACTGCGATGACACCCATTGCCTCAACGGTTGCCTGGATGAGGGGGACGGGGGGAGGGGCCTGTAACCATACTGACCAATGGGAGTGGAGAAAGCAGTATCTCTAGGCTAATAGAAACCTAAGGAAACTATTCCCTTTTTACGTCCTCATGCGGAGAAGGCGGGACTCTGAGACAGTTTGACATTTGACTGACAGCTGTCAATCTCTAAGGCTGAGCAAAACAGATGGAGTGAACCGCAGGAGTGACGATTCAGATGAGTCATTTCAAAGGAGTCGATTCAGACTAGTCGATTCAGACGATTCCTGTAGATGCTAAATGTGACTGAACTCCTGTGAGGAAAGGAGAGAGTCGTGTTGACTCTGGAAATGATCATTTTCATAACGAGGTCTCCGTTCATATTCTTCTGAGTTTCTGTTTCACACACAGACTCACAGACACCTAATAGGTCAATACCCGTGTAATAACACATAGGTAAAGAGCTCCTTTCCTAGTTAACAGAAAGCTGTGTAGTACGAAGGACAGTTCTGGAATCTGTTGGTTTATGTTGTTTTAAGATCATCAGAATCCCTCCCATCAGCCCACACACACCCTGATGAGCTGCTATGTCACTCATATGACTGCTTATGTATACTGTATGCAGCCTACACCTTGTGTGTTACACCCTTTATCTCAGCCAGTATTGGATGTATTTTTCATGTCTTAGGCATCATGTAAGTCTCTAGTTTGCCAGATGTTATATTTGTTATTATATATGGAGCCCATTGGTGGCCCTGCGATGCCCAGTGGTCATTGAGGGAAACTGAATCTGCCTTGTGTCAGGTAATGTGAGTGGAACTTCCCTCTTTTGGAAATGGGGACAGTTTGACAGTCAATGATCACTGGTCAGTGCCATCCTCATTAGCTAAAATCTTCTATCCCTGGAGTGCGCACACACACACACAGACACACACACACACAGACATACACACAGACACCACAACCACCATTACAACCTTCACAACAAGAGCCACTAAGAGCCATTCCTCCTTTCTTCTTAGTGTTCCTCTCTGTGTCTCTATATAACCCCTACAACCCGCTATATAAGTGAAGCCCTTGAAATGATCCAGTGTCATCATACCTGTGTGTGTGTGTGTGTGTGTGTGTGTGTGTGTGTGTGTGTGTGTGTGTGTGTGTGTGTGTGTGTGTGTGTGTGTGTGTGTGTGTGTGTGTGTGTGTGTGTGTGTGTGTGTGTTTGCCTTATCGTGCTATGCTGCCTTTCTCAGAGCTTGCCATGTTGGACCATAGATACAAACAGACACAGAGGCCAAACAGTATCTCCAGTGTGTTGATGAACAGACCTATAGATGACAGTGTGTTGATGAACAGACCTGTAGATGACAGTGTGTTGATGAACAGACCTATAGATGACAGTGTGTTGATGAACAGACCTATAGATGACAGTGTGTTGATGAACAGACCTGTAGATGACAGTGTGTTGATGAACAGACCTATAGATGACAGTGTGTTGATGAACAGACCTATAGATGACAGTGTGTTGATGAACAGACCTATAGATGACAGTGTGTTGATGAACAGACCTATAGATGACAGTGTGTTGATGAACAGACCTATAGATGACAGTGTGTTGATGAACAGACCTATAGATGACAGTGTGTTGATGAACAGACCTATAGATGACAGTGTGTTGATGAACAGACCTATAGATGATAGTGTGTCGGTTAACAGTGTGTTGGTTATCAGTGTGTTGGTTATCATTGTGTTGGTTAACAGTGTGTTGGTTATCATTGTGTTGGTTAACAGTGAGTTCACTGTCTCAGGAGTTTAAAACACACTACCACTCAACTCCAATCAATCAGTCACCTAAATGTTAAACTAATGTGTGAAACTGCTGCTCGGTGAAGCCAGAGCAACAGCTTAGCCTCACCACATGTCAGGGCTTACATACTGTATATGTGGAAGAATTAAGGCCATACAGGTCAATATATTTGTTAAAAGGGCGTACAGGTCAATATATTTGTTAGGTAAATGAACTGGGGATATTGGTTAGGTGACAGGGGCGTACAGGTCAATATATTTGTTAGGTGAATGAACTGGGGATCTTGGTTAGGTGACAGGGGCGTACAGGTCAATATATTTGTTAGGTGAGTGGGCTATAGGTGAATATATGGATGGACTGCATATAGCTTCATATATTTTGTAGATGATTCTCCCTCAGGATGTCTGTGTGTGTGACTTCACTGACTTTGACTTCATGTTATTGTACAGATTGTAACTGTTCTATTGGCATTCAGGTAGGCTAGCGATCTGAAGCCTCGCTCTAGTGCTGTATACCTGTGAACTCTGACCCCTGATGAACACAGATTAACTTCCTCTTTTCCCCTGTTGTTGTTGTTGTTGTTGTTTTCCGCCCATCCATTCCAGATCTGCCTTCTTCATATGTATTTTGATGATGATGATGCAGAAACTCTGATGTAAATACAGTCTGCTCTTAAATTATTACTTTAGACAGTTGTCTCTCTTAACTTTGTTTTACGTTAGTGTGTTTGTGTCAACGAGTCAGGGCTCCGTCATGTGCCAATCTCCATCTCCACGGAAACGCAGGATTCTTACCTGTGATGTAATCTCATAGGCTATATATAAATGCTGTAAATAACAGTTTATGAAGTGTTACTTGATTCTATGTAATTATTACAATGAGGACTATTTTAATTATTTCATGTTATACAGTTGAAGTCGGAAGTTTGCAGACACTTAGGTTGGAGTCATTAAAACTCGTTTTTCAACCACTCCACAAATTTCTTGTTAACAAACTATATAGTTTTGGCAAGTCGGTTAGGACATCTACTTTGTGAATGACACAAGTCATTTTTCCAACAATTGTTTACAGACAGATTATTTCACTTATAATTCACTGTATCACAATTCCAGTGGGTCAGAAGTTTACATACACTAAATTGACTGTGCCTTTAAACAGCTTGGAAAAATCCAGAAAATGATGTAATGGCTTCCTGATAGGCTAATTGACATCATTTGAGTCAATTGGAGGTGTACCTGTGGATGTATTTCAAGGTCTACCTTCAAACTCAGTGCCTCTTTGCTTGACATCATGAAAAAAATCAAAATAAATCCAAATAAAAAATAAATCAGCCAAGACCTCAGAAAAAAAATTGTAGACTTCCACAAGTCTGGTTCATCCTTGGGAGCAATTTCCAAACACCTGAAGGTACCACGTTCATTTGTACAAACAATATTACGCAAGTATAAACACCATGGGACCACGCAGCCGTCATACCGCTCAGGAAGGAGACGCGTTCTGTCTCCTAGGGATGAACGTACTTCGGTGTGAAATGTGCAAATCAATCCCAGAACAACAGCAAAGGACCTTGTGAAGATGCTGGAGGAAACAGGTACAAAAGTATCTATATCCACAGTAAAACGAGTCCTATATCGACATAACCTGAAAGGCCACTCAGAAAGGAAGAAGCCACTGCTCCAAAACCGCCATAAAAAAGTCAGACTACGGTTTGCAAATGCACATGGGGACAAAGATCGTACTTTTTGGAGAAATGTCCTCTGGTCTGATGGAACAAAAATAGAACTGTTTGGCCATAATGACCATCGTTATGTTTGGAGGAAAAAGGGGGAGGCTTGCAAGCCGAAAAACACCATCCCAACCATGAAGCACGGGGGTGGCAGCATCATGAGGCAGGGAAAATGATGTGGATACATTGAAGCAACATCTCAAGACATCAGTCGGGAAGTTAAAGCTTGGTCGCAAATGTGTCTTCCAAATGGACAATAACCCCAAGCACATTTCCAGTTGTGGCAAAATGGCTTAAGGACAACAAACTCAAGGTATTGGAGTGGCCATCACAAAGCCCTGACCTCATATAGAACATTTGTGGGCAGAACTGAAAAAGCGTGTGAGAGCAAGGAGGTACAAACCTGACTCAGTTACACCAGCTCTGTCAGGAGAAATGGGCCAACATTCACCCAACTTATTGTGGGAAGCTTGTGGATGGCTGCCCGAAACGTTTGACCAATGTTAAACAATTTAAAGGCAGTGCTACCAAATACTAATTGAGTGTATACAAACTTCTGACCCCCTGGGAATGTGATGAAAGAAATAAAAGCTGAAATAAATCCTTCTCTCTACTATTATTCTGACAGTTCACATTCTTAAAATAAACTGGTGATCCTAACTGACCTAAAACAGGGAATTTTTACTTGGATTAAATGTCAGGAATTGTAAAAAATTGAGTTTATATGTATTTAGCTAAGGTGTATGTAAACTTCCAACTTCAACTGGGGCGGCAGGGTAGCCTAGTGGTTAGAGTGTTGGACTAGTAACTGAAAGGTTGCAAGTTCAAATCCCCGAGTTGACAAGGTACAAATCTGTCGTTTTGCCCCTGAACAGGCAGTTAACCCACTGTTCCTAGGCGGTCATTGAAAATAAGAATTTGTTCTTAACTGACTTGCCTAGTTAAATAAAGGTAAAATAAAATCAACTGTATACTGTGGTTGTAGTTGAATCATCTTTTTCTCTCATTTTCATTGTGTTATTGAAGGGCCCAAAACATGCAGACCTACGGCTCAGACAGAGGAGGATAAAACCAAAATGCTATTTCATCATAAAATTGATACTAATTCTGAAAACAAAGACTGAAGTTACTGAAATATGTATTTTTTGTTGTAGAAGGTGGTGGTCTGTGGTGGTCTGTGTGTGGTCTGTGTGTGTTATCTAAATGCTGTATAGACCCTTCTGGAAAGAGAACACACTATATAAAAATATGTATTTTTTGTGTAATAAATTTGGTTAATGCTCAATTTTATGTTTCATACCATGATACAGTATAGGCTACACACCAACACACACCAGCATACATACACAATAAAATGCAATCTCAACATATTTCTTCCTAGTTTTTACTTGTTATTGCTTGGTGGAAGTCCTCTTGACATGTTTGGAAACACTAAATGTTAGGCCTACATCATTTATTGCCCTGGCCACATCTGCAGTCCTCATGCCTCCTTGCAACATGCCTAAGACACGTTCACACAGATGAACAGGGACCCTGGGCATCTTTCTTTTGGTGTTTTTCAGTCAGTAGAAAGGCCTATTTAGTGTCCTAAGTTTTCATAACTGTGACCTTAATTGCCTACCGTCTGTAAGCTGTTCGTGTCCTAACGACAGTTCCACCGGTGCATGTTCATCAGTTGTTTATGGTTCATTGAACAAGCATGGGAAAATGTTTAAACCCTTTACAATCTGTGAAGTTACTTTACAAATGATCTTTGAAAGACAGGGTCTTGAAAAAGGGTTGTCTCTTTAGTCAGTATTCCATTTACCACACTGACACCTCAGGGATGGAGAAGGTCCAGGCAAGTCATTCTGTCTGGTGCTGATGGGACCCAACATTACGAAAAAAACATTTTCAACAACTTCTAACAGGTGGCAGGAGATATCTTTATTCAAATATAGACGGTCTGAGTTTCCGGAAGCTGAAAAACTAAACACCACAAGGAAAGTTCCGTTATTCATATCAAGGAAAGTGTCAACACTAGAAAATAAATGGTTTATTTCAGACCATTTGATAGACAAGTTACACAAGCCGTAATTGTAGAAATCGAACTAATTTAAAATGTTGGTCCAAGTAAACAACAGCAATCCTCAACACACACACACACACACACCATCTTAAGGCTTCCCAACCCACAACAGGGAATCATTTCAGAGCAGAGTGGTTACACTATTTAATACACAAAACTACACACAAAATTCAGTCTATTGCAGTTTGCAGCAACAGTGGGACACACAGTATCAGATGTATACAACATGGCCTTGGTAGGCCTCATTCCTCTTCCCTACACCCCAATGTCCCTGGAGGTCATTCATCAGCATCCTCCTCTTCCAAATGGCCTTGGTAGGCCTCATTCCTCTTCCCTACACCCCAATGTCCCTAGAGGTCATTCATCAGCATCCTCCTCTTCCAAATGGCCTTGGTAGGCCTCATTCCTCTTCCCTACACCCCAATGTCCCTGGAGGTCATTCATCAGCATCCTCCTCTTCCAAATGGCCTTGGTAGGCCTCATTCCTCTTCCCTACACCCCAATGTCCCTGGAGGTCATTCATCAACATCCTCCTCTTCCAAATGGCCTTGGTAGGCCTCATTCCTCTTCCCTACACCCCAATGTCCCTGGAGGTCATTCATCAGCATCCTCCTCTTCCAAATGGCCTTGGTAGGCCTCATTCCTCTTCCCTACACCCCAATGTCCCTGGAGGTCATTCATCAACATCCTCCTCTTCCAAATGGCCTTGGTAGGCCTCATTCCTCTTCCCTACATGACGACACCCACGGGACGTCCATCAGAGAAGTTCAGGTTGATAAAGTCTGATCTTCAGCATCATGGTCCAGGTCCTGTTGCAGTCTGGTAAGTGAGGTTGGTCCTGTTGTGGTCAATAGCTCCATTGTAGTTGGTCCTGTTGTGGTCAGTAGCTCCATTGTGGTTGGTCCTGTTGTGGTCAGTAGCTCCATTGTGGTTGGTTGGGGTGTAGCGAGGTCTGCAGGGACCTCATGTCCCTGAGCAGTGTTAGACTTTTCCTGCTACGGTCCCCCGGTCGAACCTTGACCGCCCCGGCAGAGCGACCGCGCGTGGTCACTGTGGTGGTCACCTTCACCTCTCCACTTTGCTTCTGACGAGCATCTCTCCTAAACCTCTTCACCTACACAGAGACAGAAAGTGAGAAACAGTGGAAAAACTCCTTCATCAAATGTATGCGTTTGTGGATATGTTGAAGGCAAAACCACAGTTACATAGTTCTTAGTCATCAAACTGTGTGTGTGTGTACCTGTGCTTGGTGTCTGCGTAGCTTGCTGATCTGCTCTGCTTTTCTCTCCATTCTCTTGAGTAGAGTCTCCTGTTCTCTCTCCACCCCCCTCCTCTCCCGCTCACACACACAGGCCTCAGCCTGCCGCACCAACTCCTGCTGCTCACTGACACACACACACATTTACATACACAACTGAGATAGCTATTCATGCTGAAACAAAGTCTCAGACTCTAACAGACAGACACACTCACAGACTCATGTGTCCCAGTTCATCCTGCAGGGCCAGCAGGAGGTCTGATAGCTCCTCCCCACAGGAAGAGGAGGAGCCGCTGCCATTGGCTTGCTGGGCCAGAGGGGTGTGGGAGAGGACGCGTGCGTTACATAGCTGGGGCTGATGCTGCTTCAGCAGGGAGAGAACAGACTGGACGTTGGCCCTGACCGAGTGACTGCACCCTACAGACTAGAGAGAGAGACAGAGATGACCGAGTGACTGCACCCTACAGACTAGAGAGAGATGACAGAGTGACTGCACCCTACAGACTAGAGAGAGACAGAGATGACCGAGTGACTGCACCCTACAGACTAGAGAGAGAGACAGATGACAGAGTGACTGCACCCTACAGACTAGAGAGAGACAGAGATGACCGAGTGACTGCACCCTACAGACTAGAGAGAGAGACAGAGATGACAGAGTGACTGCACCCTACAGACTAGAGAGAGAGACAGAGATGACAGAGTGACTGCACCCTACAGACTAGAGAGAGAGACAGAGATGACAGTGACTGCAGCCTACAGACTAGAGAGAGACAGAGATGACTGAGAGGACGCGTGCGTTACATAGCTGGGGCTGATGCTGCTTCAGCAGGGAGAGAACAGACTGGACGTTGGCCCTGACCGAGTGACTGCACCCTACAGACTAGAGAGAGAGACAGAGATGACCGAGTGACTGCACCCTACAGACTAGAGAGAGATGACAGAGTGACTGCACCCTACAGACTAGAGAGAGACAGAGATGACCGAGTGACTGCACCCTACAGACTAGAGAGAGACAGAGATGACCGAGTGACTGCACCCTACAGACTAGAGAGAGAGACAGAGATGACAGAGTGACTGCACCCTACAGACTAGAGAGAGAGACAGAGATGACAGAGTGACTGCACCCTACAGACAAGAGAGAGAGACAGAGATGACCGAGTGACTGCACCCTACAGACTAGAGAGAGAGAGACAGAGATGACCGAGTGACTGCACCCTACAGACTAGAGAGAGAGACAGAGATGACCGAGTGACTGCACCCTACAGACTAGAGAGAGAGACAGAGATGACCGAGTGACTGCACCCTACAGACTAGAGAGAGAGACAGAGATGACCGAGTGACTGCACCCTACAGACTAGAGAGAGAGACAGAGATGACCGAGTGACTGCACCCTGCAGACTAGAGAGAGACAGAGATGACAGAGTGACTGCACCCTACAGACTAGAGAGAGACAGAGATGACAGAGTGACTGCACCCTACAGACTAGAGAGAGACAGAGATGACAGAGTGACTGCACCCTACAGACTAGAGAGAGAGACAGAGATGACAGAGTGACTGCACCCTGCAGACTAGAGAGAGACAGAGATGACAGAGAGACAGCACCCTGCAGACTAGAGAGAGAGACAGAGATGACCGAGTGACTGCACCCTACAGACTAGAGAGAGAGACAGAGATGACCGAGTGACTGCACCCTACAGACTAGAGAGAGAGACAGAGATGACTGAGAGACTGCACCCTACAGACTAGAGAGAGAGACAGAGATGACAGAGTGACTGCAGCCTACAGACTAGAGAGAGACAGAGATGACTGAGAGACTGCACCCTACAGACTAGAGAGAGAGACAGAGATGACAGAGTGACTGCACCCTACAGACTAGAGAGAGAGACAGAGATGACCGAGTGACTGCACCCTACAGACTAGAGAGAGAGACAGATGACAGAGTGACTGCACCCTACAGACTAGAGAGAGACAGAGATGACCGAGTGACTGCACCCTACAGACTAGAGAGAGAGACAGAGATGACAGAGTGACTGCACCCTACAGACTAGAGAGAGAGACAGAGATGACAGAGTGACTGCACCCTACAGACTAGAGAGAGAGACAGAGATGACAGTGACTGCAGCCTACAGACTAGAGAGAGACAGAGATGACTGAGAGACTGCACCCTACAGACTAGAGACAGAGATGACAGAGTGACTGCACCCTACAGACTAGAGAGAGAGACAGAGATGACCGAGTGACTGCACCCTACAGACTGGAGAGAGAGACAGAGATGACAGAGTGACTGCACCCTACAGACTAGAGAGAGAGACAGAGATGACAGTGACTGCAGCCTACAGACTAGAGAGAGACAGAGATGACTGAGAGACTGCACCCTACAGACTAGAGACAGAGATGACAGAGTGACTGCACCCTACAGACTAGAGAGAGAGACAGAGATGACCGAGTGACTGCACCCTACAGACTGGAGAGAGAGACAGAGATGACAGAGTGACTGCACCCTACAGACTGGAGAGAGAGACAGAGATGACCGAGTGACTGCACCCTACAAACTAGAGAGAGAGACAGATGACCGAGTGACTGCACCCTACAGACTAGAGAGAGAGACAGAGATGACAGAGTGACTGCACCCTACAGACTAGAGAGAGAGACAGAGATGACCGAGTGACTGCACCCTACAGACTAGAGAGAGAGACAGAGATGACCGAGTGACTGCACCCTACAGACTAGAGAGAGAGACAGAGATGACCGAGTGACTGCACCCTACAGACTAGAGAGAGAGACAGAGATGACCGAGTGACTGCACCCTGCAGACTAGAGAGAGACAGAGTGACTGCACCCTACAGACTAGAGAGAGACAGAGATGACCGAGTGACTGCACCCTACAGACTAGAGAGAGACAGAGATGACAGAGTGACTGCACCCTACAGACTAGAGAGAGACAGAGATGACAGAGTGACTGCAGCCTACAGACTAGAGAGAGAGACAGAGATGACAGAGTGACTGCACCCTGCAGACTAGAGAGAGACAGAGATGACAGAGAGACTGCACCCTGCAGACTAGAGAGAGAGACAGAGATGACCGAGTGACTGCACCCTACAGACTAGAGAGAGAGACAGAGATGACCGAGTGACTGCACCCTACAGACTAGAGAGAGACAGAGATGACCGAGTGACTGCACCCTACAGACTAGAGAGAGAGAAAGAGATGACAGAGTGACTGCACCCTGCAGACTAGAGAGAGACAGAGATGACAGAGAGACTGCACCCTACAGACTAGAGAGAGAGACAGAGATGACAGAGTGACTGCACCCTACAGACTAGAGAGAGAGACAGAGATGACCGAGTGACTGCACCCTACAGACTAGCGAGAGACAGAGATGACCGAGTGACTGCACCCTACAGACTAGAGAGAGAGACAGATGACAGAGTGACTGCACCCTACAGACTAGAGAGAGACAGAGATGACCGAGTGACTGCACCCTACAGACTAGAGAGAGAGACAGAGATGACAGAGTGACTGCACCCTACAGACTAGAGAGAGAGACAGAGATGACAGAGTGACTGCACCCTACAGACTAGAGAGAGAGACAGAGATGACAGTGACTGCAGCCTACAGACTAGAGAGAGACAGAGATGACTGAGAGACTGCACCCTACAGACTAGAGAGAGAGACAGAGATGACAGAGTGACTGCACCCTACAGACTAGAGAGAGAGACAGAGATGACCGAGTGACTGCACCCTACAGACTAGAGAGAGACAGAGATGACCGAGTGACTGCACCCTACAGACTAGAGAGAGAGACAGAGATGACCGAGTGACTGCACCCTACAGACTAGAGAGAGAGACAGAGATGACCGAGTGACTGCACCCTACAGACTAGAGAGAGAGACAGAGATGACCGTGTGACTGCACCCTACAGACTAGAGAGAGAGACAGAGATGACCGAGTGACTGCACCCTACAGACTAGAGAGAGAGACAGATGACCGAGTGACTGCACCCTACAGACTAGAGAGAGAGACAGAGATGACCGAGTGACTGCACCCTACAGACTAGAGAGAGAGACAGAGATGACAGAGAGACTGCACCCTACAGACTAGAGAGAGAGACAGATGACCGAGAGACTGCACCCTACAGACTAGAGAGAGAGACAGAGATGACAGAGAGACTGCACCCTACAGACTAGAGAGAGACATAAGACAGAGAAACTGCACCCTACAGACTAGAGAGAGACATAAGACAGAGAAACTGCACCCTACAGACTAGAGAGAGAGACAGAGATGACAGAGAGACTGCACCCTACAGACTAGAGAGAGACATAAGACAGAGAAACTGCACCCTACAGACTAGAGAGAGACATAAGACAGAGAAACTGCACCCTACAGACTAGAGAGAGAGACAGAGATGACAGAGAAACTGCACCCTACAGACTAGAGAGCGTCAGTCCTTGGTATGTCTGCTTACAAAAATGTGTTCTGCATATATGATGTGCATGTTCGTACCTTCCCTGCTACAAATGGGACGTCTCCTAGGCTCAGTCTGTAGTGTGGCTGTGTGTGTGAGGTCTGCTGCAGAACAGGTTTCTGGTAGAGCACACAAATTCACATCAGGAAAGGTGTTGTAGATATTGGTATGAATCAAAGGCTTTTTGGCCAATCAGATATGTGGCCTGAACAATTAGTTTAGTGTCTGTGTGAGACGAGGATCACATCGACTGACATTCATCTCCAGCAGAAACACCAGCACCCAAAGGCTCATGGGAAAGCTGCTACCTTGGAGAGGTGTTTCTTCTCTCTGATTGTACTTCTGTCTTTGGGAAGGCGGGGCGACACAGACTGGATCAGGATACGATTGGCCTCCAGACCTGTCTGTAACTGAGGACCAGTGAGAAAACAGTGTGCAAAACAGTTGCAATTACACATCTCTAGAGTGTCTGTACCTGGTTGGCCTGGTCCTGTGTGTGTGTACCTGGTTGGCCTGGTCCTGTGTGTGTGTACCTGGTTGGCCTGGTCCTGTGTGTGTGTACCTGGTTGGCCTGGTCCTGTGTGTGTGTACCTGGTTGGCCTGGTCCTGTGTGTGTGTGTACCTGGTCGGCCTGGTCCTGTGTGTGTGTACCTGGTCGGCCTGGTCCTGTGTGTGTGTGTGTACCTGGTTGGCCTGGTCCTGTGTGTGTGTACCTGGTTGGCCTGGTCCTGTGTGTGTGTACCTGGTTGGCCTGGTCCTGTGTGTGTGTGTGTGTGTACCTGGTCGGCCTGGTCCTGTGTGTGTGTGTGTGTGTGTACCTGGTCGGCCTGGTCCTGTGTGTGTGTGTGTACCTGGTCGGCCTGGTCCTGTGTGTGTGTGTACCTGGTCGGCCAGGTCCTGTGTGTGTGTACCTACCTGGTCGGCCTGGTCCTGTGTGTGTGTACCTGGTCGGCCTGGTCCTGTGTGTGTACCTGGTCGGCCTGGTCCTGTGTGTGTGTGTGTGTGTGTACCTGGTTGGCCTGGTCCTGTGTGTGTACCTGGTCGGCCTGGTCCTGTGTGTGTACCTGGTTGGCCTGGTCCTGTGTGTGTACCTGGTCGGCCTGGTCCTGTGTGTGTACCTGGTCGGCCTGGTCCTGTGTGTGTACCTGGTTGGCCTGGTCCTGTGTGTGTACCTGGTCGGCCTGGTCCTGTGGGTGTGTGTGTGTGTACCTGGTTGGCCTGGTCCTGTGTGTGTGTGTGTGTGTACCTGGTTGGCCTGGTCCTGTGTGTGTACCTGGTCGGCCTGGTCCTGTGTGTGTGTACCTGGTCGGCCTGGTCCTGTGTGTGTGTGTGTACCTGGTTGGCCTGGTCCTGTGTGTGTGTACCTGGTTGGCCTGGTCCTGTGTGTGTGTGTGTGTGTACCTGGTCGGCCTGGTCCTGTGTGTGTGTGTGTGTGTGTACCTGGTCGGCCTGGTCCTGTGTGTGTGTGTGTACCTGGTCGGCCTGGTCCTGTGTGTGTGTGTACCTGGTCGGCCAGGTCCTGTGTGTGTGTACCTACCTGGTCGGCCTGGTCCTGTGTGTGTGTACCTGGTCGGCCTGGTCCTGTGTGTGTACCTGGTCGGCCTGGTCCTGTGTGTGTACCTGGTCGGCCTGGTCCTGTGTGTGTGTGTGTGTGTGTGTACCTGGTTGGCCTGGTCCTGTGTGTGTACCTGGTCGGCCTGGTCCTGTGTGTGTACCTGGTTGGCCTGGTCCTGTGTGTGTACCTGGTCGGCCTGGTCCTGTGTGTGTACCTGGTCGGCCTGGTCCTGTGTGTGTACCTGGTTGGCCTGGTCCTGTGTGTGTACCTGGTCGGCCTGGTCCTGTGGGTGTGTGTGTGTGTACCTGGTTGGCCTGGTCCTGTGTGTGTGTGTGTGTGTACCTGGTTGGCCTGGTCCTGTGTGTGTACCTGGTCGGCCTGGTCCTGTGTGTGTGTGTGTACCTGGTCGGCCTGGTCCTGTGTGTGTGTGTGTACCTGGTCCTGTGGGTGTGTGTGTGTGTGTACCTGGTTGGCCTGGTCCTGTGTGTGTACCTGGTCGGCCTGGTCCTGTGTGTGTGTGTGTGTACCTGGTCGGCCTGGTCCTGTGTGTGTGTGTGTGTGTGTACCTGGTTGGCCTGGTCCTGTGTGTGTGTGTGTGTGTGTACGTACCTGGTTGGCCTGGTCCTGTGTGTGTGTGTGTGTGTGTACGTACCTGGTTGGCCTGGTCCTGTGTGTGTGTGTGTGTGTGTGTGCCTGGTTGGCCTGGTCCTGTATGTGTGTGTGTGTACCTGGTTGGCCTGGTCCTGTGTGTGTGTGTGTGTGTACCTGGTTGGCCTGGTCCTGTGTGTGTGTGTGTGTGTACCTGGTTGGCCTGGTCCTGTGTGTGTGTACCTGGTTGGCCTGGTCCTGTGTGTGTGTGTGTACCTGGTTGGCCTGGTCCTGTGTGTGTGTGTGTGTGTGTGTACCTGGTTGGCCTGGTCCTGTGTGTGTGTGTGTGTGTACCTGGTTGGCCTGGTCCTGTGTGTGTGTGTGTGTGTGTGTGTGTACGTACCTGGTTGGCCTGGTCCTGTGTGTGTGTGTGTGTGTGTGTACCTGGTTGGCCTGGTCCTGTGTGTGTGTGTGTGTGTGTGTGTGTGTGTGTACCTGGTTGGCCTGGTCCTGTGTGTGTGTGTGTGTGTACCTGGTTGGCCTGGTCCTGTGTGTGTGTGTGTGTGTACCTGGTTGGCCTGGTCCTGTGTGTGTGTACCTGGTTGGCCTGGTCCTGTGTGTGTGTACCTGGTTGGCCTGGTCCTGTGTGTGTGTACCTGGTTGGCCTGGTCCTGTGTGTGTGTGTGTACCTGGTTGGCCTGGTCCTGTGTGTGTGTGTGTACCTGGTTGGCCTGGTCCTGTGTGTGTGTGTGTACCTGGTTGGCCTGGTCCTGTGTGTGTGTGTACCTGGTTGGCCTGGTCCTGTGTGTGTGTGTACCTGGTTGGCCTGGTCCTGTGTGTGTGTGTGTGTGTACCTGGTTGGCCTGGTCCTGTGTGTGTGTGTGTGTGTACCTGGTTGGCCTGGTCCTGTGTGTGTGTACCTGGTTGGCCTGGTCCTGTGTGTGTGTACCTGGTTGGCCTGGTCCTGTGTGTGTGTACCTGGTTGGCCTGGTCCTGTGTGTGTGTACCTGGTTGGCCTGGTCCTGTGTGTGTGTGTGTACCTGGTTGGCCTGGTCCTGTGTGTGTGTGTACCTGGTTGGCCTGGTCCTGTGTGTGTGTACCTGGTTGGCCTGGTCCTGTGTGTGTGTGTGTGTACCTGGTTGGCCTGGTCCTGTGTGTGTGTGTGTGTACCTGGTTGGCCTGGTCTTGTGTGTGTGTGTGTGTACCTGGTTGGCCTGGTCCTGTGTGTGTGTGTGTGTACCTGGTTGGCCTGGTCCTGTGTGTGTGTGTGTGTACCTGGTTGGCCTGGTCCTGTGTGTGTGTGTGTGTACCTGGTTGGCCTGGTCCTGTGTGTGTGTGTGTGTACCTGGTTGGCCTGGTCCTGTGTGTGTGTGTGTGTACCTGGTTGGCCTGGTCCTGTGTGTGTGTGTGTGTACCTGGTTGGCCTGGTCCTGTGTGTGTGTACCTGGTTGGCCTGGTCCTGTGTGTGTGTGTGTACCTGGTTGGCCTGGTCCTGTGTGTGTGTGTGTGTGTGTGTACCTGGTTGGCCTGGTCCTGTGTGTGTGTGTGTGTGTGTGTGTGTACGTACCTGGTTGGCCTGGTCCTGTGTGTGTGTGTGTGTGTGTGTGTGTGTACCTGGTTGGCCTGGTCCTGTGTGTGTGTGTGTGTGTGTGTACCTGGTTGGCCTGGTCCTGTGTGTGTGTGTGTGTGTACCTGGTTGGCCTGGTCCTGTGTGTGTGTGTGTGTGTACCTGGTTGGCCTGGTCCTGTGTGTGTGTGTGTGTGTACCTGGTTGGCCTGGTCCTGTGTGTGTGTACCTGGTTGGCCTGGTCCTGTGTGTGTGTGTGTACCTGGTTGGCCTGGTCCTGTGTGTGTGTGTGTACCTGGTTGGCCTGGTCCTGTGTGTGTGTGTGTACCTGGTTGGCCTGGTCCTGTGTGTGTGTGTGTACCTGGTTGGCCTGGTCCTGTGTGTGTGTGTGTACCTGGTTGGCCTGGTCCTGTGTGTGTGTGTGTACCTGGTTGGCCTGGTCCTGTGTGTGTGTGTACCTGGTTGGCCTGGTCCTGTGTGTGTGTGTGTGTGTACCTGGTTGGCCTGGTCCTGTGTGTGTGTGTGTGTGTACCTGGTTGGCCTGGTCCTGTGTGTGTGTACCTGGTTGGCCTGGTCCTGTGTGTGTGTACCTGGTTGGCCTGGTCCTGTGTGTGTGTACCTGGTTGGCCTGGTCCTGTGTGTGTGTACCTGGTTGGCCTGGTCCTGTGTGTGTGTGTGTACCTGGTTGGCCTGGTCCTGTGTGTGTGTGTGTACCTGGTTGGCCTGGTCCTGTGTGTGTGTGTGTACCTGGTTGGCCTGGTCCTGTGTGTGTGTGTACCTGGTTGGCCTGGTCCTGTGTGTGTGTACCTGGTTGGCCTGGTCCTGTGTGTGTGTGTGTGTACCTGGTTGGCCTGGTCCTGTGTGTGTGTGTGTACCTGGTTGGCCTGGTCTTGTGTGTGTGTGTGTGTACCTGGTTGGCCTGGTCCTGTGTGTGTGTGTGTGTACCTGGTTGGCCTGGTCCTGTGTGTGTGTGTGTGTGTACCTGGTTGGCCTGGTCCTGTGTGTGTGTGTGTGTACCTGGTTGGCCTGGTCCTGTGTGTGTGTGTGTGTACCTGGTTGGCCTGGTCCTGTGTGTGTGTGTGTGTACCTGGTTGGCCTGGTCCTGTGTGTGTGTGTGTGTGTGTACCTGGTTGGCCTGGTCCTGTGTGTGTGTGTGTACCTGGTTGGCCTGGTCCTGTGTGTGTGTGTGTGTACCTGGTTGGCCTGGTCCTGTGTGTGTGTGTGTGTACCTGGTTGGCCTGGTCCTGTGTGTGTGTACCTGGTTGGCCTGGTCCTGTGTGTGTGTGTGTGTGTGTGTGTGTGTGTGTGTGTGTGTGTGTGTACCTGGTTGGCCTGGTCCTGTGTGTGTGTGTGTACCTGGTTGGCCTGGTCCTGTGTGTGTGTGTGTGTACCTGATTGGCCTGGTCCTGTGTGTGTGTGTGTGTACCTGGTTGGCCTGGTCCTGTGTGTGTGTGTGTGTACCTGGTTGGCCTGGTCCTGTGTGTGTGTGTGTGTACCTGGTTGGCCTGGTCCTGTGTGTGTGTGTGTGTGTGTACCTGGCTGGCCTGGTCCTGTGTGTGTGTGTGTGTGTGTACCTGGTTGGCCTGGTCCTGTGTGTGTGTGTGTGTGTGTACCTGGTTGGCCTGGTCCTGTGTGTGTGTGTGTGTGTGTACCTGGTTGGCCTGGTCCTGTGTGTGTGTGTGTGTACCTGGTTGGCCTGGTCTTGTGTGTGTGTGTGTGTACCTGGTTGGCCTGGTCCTGTGTGTGTGTGTGTGTACCTGGTTGGCCTGGTCCTGTGTGTGTGTGTGTGTGTACCTGGTTGGCCTGGTCCTGTGTGTGTGTGTGTGTACCTGGTTGGCCTGGTCCTGTGTGTGTGTGTGTGTACCTGGTTGGCCTGGTCCTGTGTGTGTGTGTGTGTACCTGGTTGGCCTGGTCCTGTGTGTGTGTGTGTGTACCTGGTTGGCCTGGTCCTGTGTGTGTGTACCTGGTTGGCCTGGTCCTGTGTGTGTGTGTGTACCTGGTTGGCCTGGTCCTGTGTGTGTGTGTGTGTGTGTGTACCTGGTTGGCCTGGTCCTGTGTGTGTGTGTGTGTGTGTGTGTGTACGTACCTGGTTGGCCTGGTCCTGTGTGTGTGTGTGTGTGTGTGTGTGTGTACCTGGTTGGCCTGGTCCTGTGTGTGTGTGTGTGTGTGTGTACCTGGTTGGCCTGGTCCTGTGTGTGTGTGTGTGTGTACCTGGTTGGCCTGGTCCTGTGTGTGTGTGTGTGTGTACCTGGTTGGCCTGGTCCTGTGTGTGTGTGTGTGTGTACCTGGTTGGCCTGGTCCTGTGTGTGTGTGTGTGTGTACCTGGTTGGCCTGGTCCTGTGTGTGTGTACCTGGTTGGCCTGGTCCTGTGTGTGTGTACCTGGTTGGCCTGGTCCTGTGTGTGTGTGTGTGTGTACCTGGTTGGCCTGGTCCTGTGTGTGTGTGTGTGTGTACCTGGTTGGCCTGGTCCTGTGTGTGTGTGTGTGTGTACCTGGTTGGCCTGGTCCTGTGTGTGTGTGTGTGTGTACCTGGTTGGCCTGGTCCTGTGTGTGTGTACCTGGTTGGCCTGGTCCTGTGTGTGTGTACCTGGTTGGCCTGGTCCTGTGTGTGTGTGTGTACCTGGTTGGCCTGGTCCTGTGTGTGTGTGTGTACCTGGTTGGCCTGGTCCTGTGTGTGTGTGTGTACCTGGTTGGCCTGGTCCTGTGTGTGTGTGTGTACCTGGTTGGCCTGGTCCTGTGTGTGTGTGTGTACCTGGTTGGCCTGGTCCTGTGTGTGTGTGTACCTGGTTGGCCTGGTCCTGTGTGTGTGTACCTGGTTGGCCTGGTCCTGTGTGTGTGTGTGTGTACCTGGTTGGCCTGGTCCTGTGTGTGTGTGTGTGTACCTGGTTGGCCTGGTCTTGTGTGTGTGTGTGTGTGTACCTGGTTGGCCTGGTCCTGTGTGTGTGTGTGTGTACCTGGTTGGCCTGGTCCTGTGTGTGTGTGTGTGTGTACCTGGTTGGCCTGGTCCTGTGTGTGTGTGTGTGTACCTGGTTGGCCTGGTCCTGTGTGTGTGTGTGTGTACCTGGTTGGCCTGGTCCTGTGTGTGTGTGTACCTGGTTGGCCTGGTCCTGTGTGTGTGTGTGTGTGTACCTGGTTGGCCTGGTCCTGTGTGTGTGTGTGTGTGTACCTGGTTGGCCTGGTCCTGTGTGTGTGTACCTGGTTGGCCTGGTCCTGTGTGTGTGTACCTGGTTGGCCTGGTCCTGTGTGTGTGTACCTGGTTGGCCTGGTCCTGTGTGTGTGTGTGTACCTGGTTGGCCTGGTCCTGTGTGTGTGTGTGTACCTGGTTGGCCTGGTCCTGTGTGTGTGTGTGTACCTGGTTGGCCTGGTCCTGTGTGTGTGTGTGTACCTGGTTGGCCTGGTCCTGTGTGTGTGTGTACCTGGTTGGCCTGGTCCTGTGTGTGTGTACCTGGTTGGCCTGGTCCTGTGTGTGTGTGTGTGTACCTGGTTGGCCTGGTCCTGTGTGTGTGTGTGTGTACCTGGTTGGCCTGGTCTTGTGTGTGTGTGTGTGTGTACCTGGTTGGCCTGGTCCTGTGTGTGTGTGTGTGTACCTGGTTGGCCTGGTCCTGTGTGTGTGTGTGTGTGTACCTGGTTGGCCTGGTCCTGTGTGTGTGTGTGTGTACCTGGTTGGCCTGGTCCTGTGTGTGTGTGTGTGTACCTGGTTGGCCTGGTCCTGTGTGTGTGTGTGTGTACCTGGTTGGCCTGGTCCTGTGTGTGTGTGTGTGTACCTGGTTGGCCTGGTCCTGTGTGTGTGTGTGTGTGTACCTGGTTGGCCTGGTCCTGTGTGTGTGTGTGTGTACCTGGTTGGCCTGGTCCTGTGTGTGTGTGTGTGTACCTGGTTGGCCTGGTCCTGTGTGTGTGTGTGTGTACCTGGTTGGCCTGGTCCTGTGTGTGTGTGTGTGTACCTGGTTGGCCTGGTCCTGTGTGTGTGTGTGTACCTGGTTGGCCTGGTCCTGTGTGTGTGTGTGTGTACCTGGTTGGCCTGGTCCTGTGTGTGTGTGTGTGTACCTGGTTGGCCTGGTCCTGTGTGTGTGTACCTGGTTGGCCTGGTCCTGTGTGTGTGTGTGTGTGTGTGTGTGTGTGTGTGTGTGTGTGTACCTGGTTGGCCTGGTCCTGTGTGTGTGTGTGTACCTGGTTGGCCTGGTCCTGTGTGTGTGTGTGTGTACCTGATTGGCCTGGTCCTGTGTGTGTGTGTGTGTACCTGGTTGGCCTGGTCCTGTGTGTGTGTGTGTGTACCTGGTTGGCCTGGTCCTGTGTGTGTGTGTGTGTGTGTACCTGGTTGGCCTGGTCCTGTGTGTGTGTGTGTGTGTGTACCTGGTTGGCCTGGTCCTGTGTGTGTGTGTGTGTGTGTACCTGGTTGGCCTGGTCCTGTGTGTGTGTGTGTGTGTGTACCTGGTTGGCCTGGTCCTGTGTGTGTGTGTGTGTGTGTACCTGGTTGGCCTGGTCCTGTGTGTGTGTGTGTGTGTGTGTACCTGGTTGGCCTGGTCCTGTGTGTGTGTGTGTGTACCTGGTTGGCCTGGTCCTGTGTGTGTGTGTTTACCTGGTTGGCCTGGTCCTGTGTGTGTGTGTGTGTGTGTGTACCTGGTTGGCCTGGTCCTGTGTGTGTGTGTGTACCTGGTTGGCCTGGTGCTGGACCAGTTTCCTCTGGTGTTCTTCTTCCAGCAGTTTCAGCTCCAACTCACGAATCTTCCTCTAAGACACACACATACAGACATCAGACCCACCATATCCTATTTGGGGAGAAAATGAGTTTGTGTGTGTGTGTACCTCTGCGTGGTTCTGTGTACGGGTCAGTCTCTGGTATTCCTGCTCCAGTAGCTCCAGCTTCTCTAACTGGGCCTGGTGGGCGGAGTCAGGGGCGGGAGCAGCAGACCTGGTCATCTCCAGGGAAACCTGAAAGGGTCACTATGGTAACTGAGTGCAACCAGAGCATCATACATAAAGCTAGAGATCCTGTCGTTAGCCTGTCTCTCTGGGTTAGCATAGATAATGCTAGGTAAGGCGTATGCTAACCTGGCGTTTGAGCAGGGTTGTTCTGTCGGCCTCTGCGTTGCGGACCATCTTCCTCATGTACTCCAGTTGTCTGTCCAACAGCTTACAGCGAGCCTCCGCTGCAGCCAGCTGAGTCACTAACACTGAGGGGACCAAGGGGAGAGAGAGACAGAGAGAGGGTGAGACAGGGGTCAAACAAAACACTTACATATTTTGGAAAATGATCACGTCGCTCACCTTGGTTGGGTTCTGACTGGTTGCTGGTCTCCCTCTCTTGTGTGTCTGTGGGTTTGTGTGTGTCTCTCAGTGTGTGTGTGTCACTCCTTAGGGCAGTGTGTGAGGTCTCTTTCTCCAGGCTGTGTAAACTCCGCTCCGTTCTGCCTCTCTCCAACTCCAGCTTCCTGATCTTCTCCTGTAGGTTCATCAGAGCAGACAGGATCGCTACACACACACACACACACACACACACACACACACACACACACACACACACACACAATAATCCTCTTTGAGGATGAATATCATACCATCATATCTTGCCTTATCTGTTATCCCACACACTCAGAGTTGAATTTATTCTCCACCAGACATTCATGAGTAAAACTTTATCAGCAAGAACTTCATTCAGCCACTCAGAAGAGTAGAGGTGATGAGTACAGTGAGAGAGATGGGTGAATGTAGGAGGGATAGTGACATGAGTACAGTGATAGAGAGATGGGTGAAGGTAGGAGGATAGAGATGTGAGAGTGGGGATAGGGAGATGGCTGAAGGTAGGAGGATAGAGATGTGAGTGTGAGGATAGAGGGATGGCTGAAAGTAGGAGGATAGAAATGTGAGAGTGGGGATAGAGGGATGGCTGAAGGTAGGAGGATAGAGATGTGAGAGTGAGGATAGAGGGATGGCTGAAAGTAGGATAGAAATGTGAGAGTGGGGATAGAGGGATGGCTGAAGGTAGGAGGATAGAAATGTGAGAGTGGGGATAGAGGGATGGCTGAAGGTAGGAGGATAGAGATGTGAGAGTGGGGATCGAGTGATGGCTGGTAGAAGGATAGAGATGTGAGAGTGGGGATAGAGGGATGGCTGAAGGTAGATTGATAGAGATGTGAGAGTGGGGATAGAGGGATGGCTGAAGGTAGGAGGATAGAAATGTGAGAGTGGGGATAGAGGGATGGCTGAAGGTAGGAGGATAGAGATGTGAGAGTGGGGATAGAGGGATGGCTGAAGGTAGAGTGATAGAGATGTGAGAGTGGGGATAGAGGGATGGCTGGTAGAAGGATAGATATGTGAGAGTGGGGATAGAGGGATGGCTGAAGGTAGGAGGATAGAAATGTGAGAGTGGGGATAGAGGGATGGCTGAAGGTAGATTGATAGAGATGTGAGAGTGGGGATTGAGGGATGGCTGGTAGAAGGATAGATATGTGAGAGTGGGGATAGAGGGATAGAGGGATGGCTGAAGGTAGGAGGATAGAGATGTGAGAGTGGGGATAGAGGGATGGCTGAAGGTAGATTGATAGAGATGTGAGAGTGGGGATAGAGGGATGGCTGAAGGTAGGAGGATAGAGATGTGAGAGTGGGGATAGAGGGATGGCTGAAGGTAGATTGATAGAGATGTGAGAGTGGGGATCGAGGGATGGCTGAAGGTAGAGTGATAGAGATGTGAGAGTGGGGATAGAGGGATGGCTGAAGGTAGATTGATAGAGATGTGAGAGTGGGGATAGAGGGATGGCTGAAGGTAGATTGATAGAGATGTGAGAGTGGGGATAGAGGGATGGCTGAAGTTAGAAGGATAGAGATGTGAGAGTGGGGATAGAGGGATGGCTGAAGGTAGATTGATAGAGATGTGAGAGTGGGGATAGAGGGATGGCTGAAGGTAGGAGGATAGAAATGTGAGAGTGGGGATAGAGGGATGGCTGAAGGTAGGAGGATAGAGATGTGAGAGTGGGGATAGAGGGATGGCTGAAGGTAGAGTGATAGAGATGTGAGAGTGGGGATAGAGGGATGGCTGGTAGAAGGATAGATATGTGAGAGTGGGGATAGAGGGATGGCTGAAGGTAGGAGGATAGAAATGTGAGAGTGGGGATAGAGGGATGGCTGAAGGTAGATTGATAGAGATGTGAGAGTGGGGATTGAGGGATGGCTGGTAGAAGGATAGATATGTGAGAGTGGGGATAGAGGGATAGAGGGATGGCTGAAGGTAGGAGGATAGAGATGTGAGCGTGGGGATAGAGGGATGGCTGAAGGTAGATTGATAGAGATGTGAGAGTGGGGATAGAGGGATGGCTGAAG
The DNA here is from genome assembly GCF_013265735.2 of Oncorhynchus mykiss. Lineage (NCBI taxonomy): Eukaryota > Metazoa > Chordata > Actinopteri > Salmoniformes > Salmonidae > Oncorhynchus > Oncorhynchus mykiss. The sequence continues at coordinate 37,294,606 of NC_048591.1, forward strand.
GTAGGAGGATAGAGATGTGAGAGTGGGGATAGAGGGATGGCTGAAGGTAGGAGGATAGAGATGTGAGAGTGGGGATAGAGGGATGGCTGAAGGTAGATTGATAGAGATGTGAGAGTGGGGATAGAGGGATAGCGTTTAGCAGAGCCTCTGTTAATAGGCTGTGGTGTCATGTGTCACCTGCTGTTGCCATGGAGACCAGCCTCACCACACAACCACAATGGAAACTGTCTCACCCACACACAATTTGGTTCTAGCAGCAGTGCAGGTAGTGATTGGTTACCTGCACTGCTGCTTTCTGGGAATGCCTTGCTGGACAGTGTCTGGCAGGGTGTGTGTGTGTTGCGAGTTGTGAGTGTGTAGGAGGGTAGAGAGGTGTTGACGAAGGGGCGGCCTGCGGGGTAGTCTTTGTAGGAGGGTAGAGACAGAATGTCAGACATCACACCGACAGAGAGCTCCTGCAGACAGACAGAGACAGTCAGGGAACCACCATTTCTAACACCATGATATTACTGTTCCCAACACCGATAATATTATTCATATTATTACTACCAAACACTACAAACTGTCTCCCATTCTAATGATCGAGTCAATTCCTTAGGACTGTCCCCCAAAACAAAGGCCACACACTCCCCTCTACATCACCAATGGAATTATCTGGTACACAGCTACTAACGTTTAGTGGTGTTCAATTTAATCCAGTGTTGCACAGAAAGGCCGACTATGGTCACTCTCACTTTAACCATAACATTATTGACTAGATCTTAGCTTTAAGCAAAGTTCGCTTGCTAGCTAAGTAAAGACAATAAGCTGTGTCAAATGGTTAACGATAGCTTGCTGAAAAACACCTAGTTGGATCTGAAGCAAACATGCAATTCACAATAGTTAACTAGGTAAACTTTACTCCATTGAAATGCAAGCTAAATTGGCTGGCTAACTAGTCAAGACGGGTTTGTTGAGTTGGATAGCTAACGTTAGCCTGCTAGCTATGTTTACCTTCTCTCGCCTGACGGATGGTTTTGACACTCCCTCCATTGATGGCAACCAACTATAGCTACCTGCCAGCCAAGCTAGCTACATGGCTAACGTTTTTATCCGTACGGTCTCTTCAATTCAGAACGAGCACATAAACATTAAATATAAAATGTCAAGGCAGCATTTTTACCATAATTTATGGGACGCAGAAAACAAAACACCGCGCGAAGACTGAACGCGGAAGTTCCCCTCAGCGCTACGTCGAGATGACGTCACACGGCGTACAGAGGCTCGGGCTTCTCTCCAAAATACTGTCCAGACCTGTGTGTACATGACGAGTGCATGGTGCTATCTGTGGCTGTGTGGGTCAATAGCTCAGAGGTTACATCAACCAGAATTGACACAGCAGATCCTCCCGCTGACTTGGGAAATAAACGAGAAAAGAATAAACACATTTAGCCTTTAGTGAAAGGCAGCAAAAGCAACAGAAACACAACAGTGTAATGTTACAGCTTCACTCATCCACAGCAGCCCACGTGCCTTCGCTGAAGGCGTACCAGCTGTCAATTCTTTACAGAATTAATCGCTCAGGTAATTAGGTCTGTATGAAACACACACGCTGTTTCTCCTGCTTAGTCATGTAGAACAGAAGGGGCCTCATTATCCAGGACTCTGTGTGTGTATGTGAACAGTTAAACACATCTACCCCAACCCTGGTGTAGTGCAGGAGCAGACAATGCCGATCCTGGAGGGACAAAGTCAGCAGTGAACAGGTCCTTAACATACCTTGTTGATAGGTAATACAATTCATTGATTAGAAAACAAAGTTACACAGACTGACAGCAGGGGGAGACAAAGTACATGTTTATATTCATTGTCACGCAGCACAGTAAAATCCATTTAAAAATTAAAGAAGTTTGAAATGTCTTTGTGGACGAAATCAATATTAACTCAGCAGAAATAAAAGTTTTACAAATCTAATCTTTCTGTACAGTTCATTTGTACAAAAATGCATGCTTTTCAACAAAGTAAACTTGCCTCTGAAATGCATTTTACTGATGAAAAACACACGCATACACACGCAACATAATGCAACTTGAAATTAACTTTACCAGACTAAAGGCACAGTTTTAGAGCAGGACAGAGGTCTTCCCCTATCTCTCTCTCTCTCTCTCTCTCTTTCTGCCATCCAATGAGCCTCCAGTTTCCAGTCTATCAGTCAGCCATCACTACTTAAGTTTGTTTCATCCTCAGTTGTTCAGCAGTAGCTTCACAAGACCCCACCGTGTCCATTAGATGAGGATCTCCTCTAAGTGTGTACCTGGGTGGTGTGGGGGATGAGTTCTAGTCATATCTATGGAGAAAGAAAGAACACTTAGTTGAAGACATGTAGAATATCAGATCCAACATTAGAATGAAGTTGCTGAACTAGGGTCAGTTTTACATTACATTTTGGACTGGGTTCACTGTTCCTTGATTGTTCAGTCTTAGCTGTCACTCACCTGTCCTCTGGGTCCTGACCAATCCCAGCCAGGCTCTGCTGGGGAGGGGCAGGACTTTGAGGGACTCTGAACCTTTGTCAGTCTGAGTGCTGCTGTCTCTACTACCCGTCTTAGAATGGGAGGATAGGAGAGGAGTGGAGGGGAGGGAGGAGGAGAGGGGGAGGATAGAGAATTGGAGGGAGGAGGAGAGAGGCAGGGTGGAGGAGAAAGGCAGGGTGGATGAATAAGATGGTGTAGTGGAGTAGGGGAGGGTGGAGGAGAAAGGCAGGGTGGAAGGGAGGGAGGAGGTGGTAGATAAAGAGGAAGGTGGGGAAGAGAGGAGGAGGGGGAGGGAAGGGAGGAGGTTTCTCTCTTTCCTCTCGTCTGTCTGGGAAGTTTGTCGTGGGTGCAGTCCTGTTGCTAAGGAGATGGAGGGGGTGGAGCGGGCGGGGCGGAGGGCGCTGAGGTCACCGCGAGAGTTCCGTTGCTGTAAAACCTTTATCAACGCATCCTTCTCTATCAGCTGGGCATACAGGTTCCTTATCCTGTACACAAACACAGAAAACACAACCTTGATCCTATTGACTAAAAGTCAGAGTGAACCAATACAAATAAATCAACAATCAAGATGCCTTTTAGACAAGATCAGCCACTTTGATGGTGTGTGTGTGATATATATATACAGTATACATATTAGTTGAAGTCAGAAGTTTACATACTCTTAGGTTGGAGTCATTAAAACTAGTTTACATACTCTTAGGTTGGAGTCATTAAAACTAGTTTACATACTCTTAGGTTGGAGTCATTAAAACTAGTTTACATACTCTTAGGTTGGAGTCATTAAAACTAGTTTACATACTCTTAGGTTGGAGTCATTAAAACTAGTTTACATACTCTTAGGTTGGAGTCATTAAAACTAGTTTACATACTCTTAGGTTGGAGTCATTAAAACTAGTTTACATACTCTTAGGTTGGAGTCATTAAAACTAGTTTACATACTCTTAGGTTGGAGTCATTAAAACTAGTTTACATACTCTTAGGTTGGAGTCATTAAAACTAGTTTACATACTCTTAGGTTGGAGTCATTAAAACTAGTTTACATACTCTTAGGTTGGAGTCATTAAAACTAGTTTACATACACTTAGGTTGGAGTCATTAAAACTAGTTTACATACTCTTAGGTTGGAGTCATTAAAACTAGTTTACATACACTTAGGTTGGAGTCATTAAAACTAGTTTACATACTCTTAGGTTGGAGTCATTAAAACTAGTTTACATACTCTTAGGTTGGAGTCATTAAAACTAGTTTACATACTCTTAGGTTGGAGTCATTAAAACTAGTTTACATACTCTTAGGTTGGAGTCATTAAAACTAGTTTACATACACTTAGGTTGGAGTCATTAAAACTAGTTTACATACTCTTAGGTTGGAGTCATTAAAACTAGTTTACATACTCTTAGGTTGGAGTCATTAAAACTAGTTTACATACACTTAGGTTGGAGTCATTAAAACTAGTTTACATACTCTTAGGTTGGAGTCATTAAAACTAGTTTACATACACTTAGGTTGGAGTCATTAAAACTAGTTTACATACTCTTAGGTTGGAGTCATTAAAACTAGTTTACATACTCTTAGGTTGGAGTCATTAAAACTAGTTTACATACTCTTAGGTTGGAGTCATTAAAACTAGTTTACATACTCTTAGGTTGGAGTCATTAAAACTAGTTTACATACACTTAGGTTGGAGTCATTAAAACTAGTTTACATACACTTAGGTTGGAGTCATTAAAACTAGTTTACATACACTTAGGTTGGAGTCATTAAAACTAGTTTACATACACTTAGGTTGGAGTCATTAAAACTAGTTTACATACTCTTAGGTTGGAGTCATTAAAACTAGTTTACATACACTTAGGTTGGAGTCATTAAAACTAGTTTACATACTCTTAGGTTGGAGTCATTAAAACTAGTTTACATACTCTTAGGTTGGAGTCATTAAAACTAGTTTACATACTCTTAGGTTGGAGTCATTAAAACTAGTTTACATACACTTAGGTTGGAGTCATTAAAACTAGTTTACATACACTTAGGTTGGAGTCATTAAAACTAGTTTACATACACTTAGGTTGGAGTCATTAAAACTAGTTTACATACTCTTAGGTTGGAGTCATTAAAACTAGTTTACATACACTTAGGTTGGAGTCATTAAAACTAGTTTACATACTCTTAGGTTGGAGTCATTAAAACTAGTTTACATACTCTTAGGTTGGAGTCATTAAAACTAGTTTACATACTCTTAGGTTGGAGTCATTAAAACTAGTTTACATACTCTTAGGTTGGAGTCATTAAAACTAGTTTACATACACTTAGGTTGGAGTCATTAAAACTAGTTTACATACACTTAGGTTGGAGTCATTAAAACTAGTTTACATACACTTAGGTTGGAGTCATTAAAACTAGTTTACATACACTTAGGTTGGAGTCATTAAAACTAGTTTACATACTCTTAGGTTGGAGTCATTAAAACTAGTTTACATACTCTTACGTTGGAGTCATTAAAACTAGTTTACATACTCTTAGGTTGGAGTCATTAAAACTAGTTTACATACTCTTAGGTTGGAGTCATTAAAACTAGTTTACATACTCTTAGGTTGGAGTCATTAAAACTAGTTTACATACTCTTAGGTTGGAGTCATTAAAACTAGTTTACATACACTTAGGTTGGAGTCATTAAAACTAGTTTACATACTCTTACGTTGGAGTCATTAAAACTAGTTTACATACTCTTAGGTTGGAGTCATTAAAACTTGTTTTTCAATCACTCCACAAATTTCTTATTAACAAACTATAGTTTTGGTAAGACGGTTAGGACATCTACTTTGTGCATGACACAAGTAATTTTCCCAACAATTGTTTACACACAGATTATTTCACTTATAATTCACTGTATCACAATTCCAGTGGGTCAGAAGTTTACATACACTAAGTTGACTGTGCCTTTAAACAGCTTGGAAAATTCCAGAAAATTATGTCATGGTTATAGAAGCTCCCGATAGGCTAATTGACATAATTTGAGTCAATTGGAGGTGTACCTGTGGATGAATTTCAAGGCCTACATTCAAACTCTGTTCCTCTTTGCTTGACATCATGGGGAAAATCAAAAGAAATCAGCCAAGACCTCAGAAAGAAAACTTGGGACCTCCACAAGTCTGGTTCATCCATAGGAGCAATTACCAAATGCCTGAAGGTACCACGTTTATCTGTACAAACAATAGTACGCAAGTATAAACACCATGGGACCACGCAGATGCCATACCGCTCAGGAAGGAGACGCGTTCTGTCTCCTAGAGATGAATGTACTTCAGTGGGAAAAGTGCAAATCAATCCAAGAACTCCAGCAAAGGATCTCGTGAATATTTTGGAGGAAACAAAACAAGTCCTTTATCGACATAACCTGAAAGGTCGCTCAGCAAGGAAGAAGACACTGCTCCAAAACCGCCATAAAAAAGCCAGACTACGGTTTGCAACTGCACATGGGGACAAAGTTTGTACTTTTTGAGAAATGTCCTCTGGTCTGATGAAACAAAAATATAACTGTTTGGCCATAATAATCATTGTTATGTTTGGAGGAAAAAGGGGGATGCTTGCAAGCCAAAGAACACCATCCCAACCGTGAAGCACAGGGGTGGCAGCATCATGTTGTGGGGGTGCTTTGCAGCAGGAGGAACTGGTGCACTTCACAAAATAGATGGCATCATGAGGCTGGAAAATGATGTGGATATATTGAAGCAACATCTCAAGACATCAGTCAGGAAGTTAAAGCTTGGTCGCAAATGGGTCTTCCAAATGGACATTGACCCCAAGAATACTTCCAAAGTTGTGGCAAAATGGCTTAAGGACAACAAAGTCAAGGTATTGGAGTGGCCATCACAAAGCCCTGACCTCAATACTAAATTTGTGGGCATAACTGGAAAAAGCGTGTCTGTGCAAGGAGGCCTACAAACCTGACTCAGCTACACCACCTCTGTCAGGAGGAATGGGCCAACATTCACCCAACTTGTTGTAGGAAGCTAGTGGAAGGCTACCCAAAACGTTTGACCCAAGTTAAACAATTTAAAGGAAATGCTACCAAATATTGAGTGTTTGTAAACTTCTGACCCACTGGGAATGTGATGAAATAAATAAAAATTGAAATAAATCATTCTACTATTATTCTGATATTTCACATTCTTAAAATAAACTGGTGATCCTAACTGATTTTTACTAGGATTAAATGTCAGGAATTGTGAAACTGAGTTTGAATTTATTTGGGTAAGGTATATGTAAAATTCTGACTTCAACTCTATATATACATACAGTATAATGTGTGTACCTGTGCTCCATGTCATTGCAGCGTCTGGTAGCCTGCTGTACATCATCCTCCTGACACAGTGTGCAGCCCGTCATCTCACTGTAGCTACCACTGTGAGAGTGCACCACCAAGGGGTCCCTACAGACACACACACACACAACCTTGTGAATGTTAACCTGTTTAAAGGTCGTACTCACATTGGCTACAGAGAGCGAGATCACAGTCCTCTGGAACAGCTGGTAGAAGGCATTTGGTTGGTCTGGTAGGCTCACAGCTAGGTTTCCCTTTGTAACCAGTGATAGTTTGCCAGCCCTGGCACATCTGATAAACGTCAGATCCGGTGTAGTAAGATCCGATCTTAGTCCTGTATTGACGCTTTGCCTGTTTGATGGCTCGTCGGGGGTCGTAGTGGGATTTCTTAGAAGCGTCTGGAGTAGTATCCCTCCCCTTGAAAGCGGCAGCTCTACCATTTAGCTCAGTGCGGATGTTGCCTGTAATCCATGGCTTCTGGTTGGAATATGGTCACTTTGGGGACAATGTTGTCGATGCACATATTAATGATGCCTTTTGACTGATGTGGTAAAGTCAATGTTATCCGTTGAATCCCAGAACATATTTCAGTCTGTGCTAGGGAAACAGTCCTTTAGCTTAGCATCCACTTCATCAGACTACTTCTGTATAGAGCACGTTACTGGTACCTCCTGTTTTACATTTTTTAAAGCAGAAATCAGGAGGATATAGTTATGGTCAGATTTGCCAACGGGAGGGCGTGTTAGCTATGTACAGTATGCCTCTCTGTGTGTGGAGTAATTGTTTTGTTATTGAACCTTTATTTAACTTGACAAGTCAGTTAAAAACAAATTCTTATTTACAATGACGGCCTAGGAACAGTGGGTAGTCAGCTCAGTTTACCTTGTCAGCTCCGGGATTTGATCTAACAACCTTTTGATTACTGGCCCAACGCTCTAACCACTAGGCTACCTGCCGCCTCTACGCTCTAACCACTAGGCTACCTGCCGCCTCTACGCTCTAACCACTAGGCTACCTGCCGCCCTCTACGCTCTAACCACTAGGCTACCTGCCGCCTCTACGCTCTAACCGCTAGGCTACCTGCCGCCTCTACGCTCTAACCGCTAGGCTACCTGCCGCCTCTACGCTCTAACCGCTAGGCTACCTGCCGCCTCTACGCTCTAACCGCTAGGCTACCTGCCGCCTCTACGCTCTAACCGCTAGGCTACCTGCCGCCTCTACGCTCTAACCGCTAGGCTACCTGCCGCCTCTACGCTCTAACCGCTAGGCTACCTGCCGCCTCTACGCTCTAACCGCTAGGCTACCTGCCGCCTCTACGCTCTAACCGCTAGGCTACCTGCCGCCTCTACGCTCTAACCGCTAGGCTACCTGCCGCCTCGACGCTCTAACCGCTAGGCTACCTGCCGCCTCGACGCTCTAACCGCTAGGCTACCTGCCGACTCGACGCTCTAACCGCTAGGCTACCTGCCGACTCGACGCTCTAACCGCTAGGCTACCTGCCGACTCGACGCTCTAACCGCTAGGCTACCTGCCGACTCGACGCTCTAACCGCTAGGCTACCTGCCGACTCGACGCTCTAACCGCTAGGCTACCTGCCGACTCGACGCTCTAACCGCTAGGCTACCTGCCGACTCGACGCTCTAACCGCTAGGCTACCTGCCGACTCGACGCTCTAACCGCTAGGCTACCTGCCGACTCGACGCTCTAACCGCTAGGCTACCTGCCGACTCGACGCTCTAACCGCTAGGCTACCTGCCGACTCGACGCTCTAACCGCTAGGCTACCTGCCGACTCGACGCTCTAACCGCTAGGCTACCTGCCGCCTCTACGCTCTAACCGCTAGGCTACCTGCCGCCTCTACGCTCTAACCGCTAGGCTACCTGCCGCCTCTACGCTCTAACCGCTAGGCTACCTGCCGCCTCTACGCTCTAACCGCTAGGCTACCTGCCGCCTCTACGCTCTAACCGCTAGGCTACCTGCCGCCTCTACGCTCTAACCGCTAGGCTACCTGCCGCCTCTACGCTCTAACCGCTAGGCTACCTGCCGCCTCTACGCTCTAACCGCTAGGCTACCTGCCGCCTCTAGGCTCTAACCGCTAGGCTACCTGCCGCCTCTAGGCTCTAACCGCTAGGCTACCTGCCGCCTCTAGGCTCTAACCGCTAGGCTACCTGCCGCCTCTAGGCTCTAACCGCTAGGCTACCTGCCGCCTCTACGCTCTAACCGCTAGGCTACCTGCCGACTCGACGCTCTAACCGCTAGGCTACCTACCGACTCGACGCTCTAACCACTAGGCTACCTGCCGACTCGACCCTCTAACCACTAGGCTACCTGCCGACTCGACACTCTAACCACTAGGCTACCTGCCGACTCGACGCTCTAACCGCTAGGCTACCTGCCGACTCGACGCTCTAACCGCTAGGCTACCTGCCGACTCGACGCTCTAACCGCTAGGCTACCTGCCGACTCGACGCTCTAACCACTAGGCTACCTGCCGCCTCTACGCTCTAACCGCTAGGCTACCTGCCGCCTCTACGCTCTAACCACTAGGCTACCTGGCGCCCCGGTGACCTAGTTGTCACCGTTCTGTATGTAGAGTAAAGGTGATCTAGAGTTGTCACCGTTCTGTGTGTAGAGTAAAGGTGATCTAGAGTTGTCACCGTTCTGTGTGTAGAGTAAAGGTGATCTAGAGTTGTCACCGTTCTGTGTGTAGAGTAAAGGTGATCTAGAGTTGTCACCGTTCTGTGTGTAGAGTAAAGGTGATCTAGAGTTTTGTCACCGTTCTGTGTGTAGAGTAAAGGTGATCTAGAGTTTTGTCACCGTTCTGTGTGTAGAGTAAAGGTGATCTAGAGTTTTGTCACCTCTAGTTGCAAAGGTGATAAAGGTGATAATGAGTTCACACAGATTTCAGTTTCCCTGCATTAAAATCACTGGCCATGAGAAGTGCTGCCACAGGGTGTGGATTTCCTCGTTTGCTTATGGCCCTATGCAGCTCATTGAGTGTGGTCTTAGTGCCAGCATCGGTTTGTGGAGGTATATAGACAGCTAGGAAATATATGGATGAAAACTCTCTTGGTAGTTAGTACGGTCTGCAGCTTATCATGATGTATTCTAACTCTAACTAGCAAACGCTCGAGACTTCCACTCCCCCCTCATCTTACCCGAGGCTGCTGACCGGTCCTGACAACGCACAGAAAAGCCAGCGAGACGTATATTATCCACGTCCTTGTCCAGCCACGACTCCGAGAAACATATTAAAGTTCTTCGGGTCCCATTGACAGGATAGTTTCGAACAGAGCTCGTCCAGTTTGTTCTCTGATGACTGTACATTCACCAACAGAACGGAGCTCGTCCAGTTTGTTCTCTGATGACTGTACATTCACCAACAGAACGGAGCTCGTCCAGTTTGTTCTCTGATGACTGTACATTCACCAACAGAACGGAGCTCGTCCAGTTTGTTCTCTGATGACTGTACATTCACCAACAGAACGGAGCTCGTCCAGTTTGTTCTCTGATGACTGTACATTCACCAACAGAACGGAGCTCGTCCAGTTTGTTCTCTGATGACTGTACATTCACCAACAGAACGGAGCTCGTCCAGTTTGTTCTCTGATGACTGTACATTCACCAACAGAACGGAGCTCGTCCAGTTTGTTCTCTGATGACTGTACATTCACCAACAGAACGGAGCTCGTCCAGTTTGTTCTCTGATGACTGTACATTCACCAACAGAACGGAGCTCGTCCAGTTTGTTCTCTGGTGACTGTACATTCACCAACAGAACGGAGCTCGTCCAGTTTGTTCTCTGATGACTGTACATTCACCAACAGAACGGAGCTCGTCCAGTTTGTTCTCTGATGACTGTACATTCACCAACAGAACGGAGCTCGTCCAGTTTGTTCTCTGATGACTGTACATTCACCAACAGAACGGAGCTCGTCCAGTTTGTTCTCTGATGACTGTACATTCACCAACAGAACGGAGCTCGTCCAGTTTGTTCTCTGATGACTGTACATTCACCAACAGAACGGAGCTCGTCCAGTTTGTTCTCTGATGACTGTACATTCACCAACAGAACAGAGGGTTATTAGATTCACCAGACGTACTCGTCAGGATGCCGGTTTGCCTGCCTCTTTTGAGCCGTCACTTCCTCTTTTGAATCCCGGGAATTAGGGCCTGGTCCGGAGGAAGCAGCACGTCCAGAGCTGCCGATTCGTTGAAGTTGAAATTGTCATCCAAATCGAGGTTAGTGATCGCTGTTCTGATCTCAAGAAGCTGTTTTCGGTCATAGGAAATTATGGCAGAGATATTATGTACAAAAAATGTTAAGATCAGTATAACAAAAAAAAAACAGCGGAATTGGTCAGGAGCCCGTGGAAAACAGCTTCTATCCACTGCAACGCCATCTCTACCTGTGTGCATGAGACCTGTTGGGATGTGTGTGTACCTGTGTGCATGAGTGACCTGTTGGGATGTGTGTGTACCTGTGTGCATGAGTGACCTGTTGGGATGTGTGTGTACCTGTGTGCATGAGACCTGTTGGGATGTGTGTGTACCTGTGTGCATGAGTGACCTGTTGGGATGTGTGTGTACCTGTGTGCATGAGTGACCTGTTGGGATGTGTGTGTACCTGTGTGTGTTGGCTGTAGCAGCAGTCTCCATGTTAAAGTGTCTCATGGCGTTCTCCTGCAGGTACTTCTGTTCCCAACGGGTAGAGTCAGCCTCTAGAGCCAGAACCCTCTCCTCCCTCTGCCTCAGCAGCTCCCTCAGAGCAGGGGCACTGCCCTCCCCTACACCCCCACCCCCACCTGGCCCAGTGGTCCCAAGCACACCCCCACACACTCTCTGAGGGGAGGAGAGCGAGGCGGAGGTTTGGAAGAAGGAAGAGACATATGTAAAAAATAAAATAAAAAAAAAGGTTTAGGACAATCCAGACCCATTTTATGCATTAACAAATAGCATATGACCTGTTATGACATTGATATGACACCCGCCAAGAGAGCATTATGTGTGGTACCTGTTGCGTGCGCAGTGTGTGTAGCTCTCTCTCCAGCCGTGTACGCAGGCGTCTCTCAAGCTGCTCTCTCTTCTCACAGGCCGTCTGCAACTGCACCACAGCATGCTGCAACCCTTCCACACGTGCCGCATACACACACTTCACACGCAGCTACACACACACACACCAGGGAGGAATGGACACAGATACAGTATGTTGGATTGATCTGTATGTGTATATGATGTGTGAATAAGTGTCTGAATGAACTACATAATGTGATATACTGTGACGTAATGTGATGTGACGTAATGTGATATACTGTGACGTAATGTGATATACTGTGATGTAATGTGATATACCGTGACGTAATGTGATATAATGTGATATACTGTGACGTAATGTGATATACTGTGACTTAATGTGATATACTGTGACGTAATGTGATATACCGTGACATAATGTGATATACTGTGACGTAATGTGATGTGTTGTAATGTGATATAATGTGACGTAATGTGATAAACAGTGACGTAATGTAATGTGATATACTGTGACATGATGTGATATACCATTATGTAATGTGATGTACCGTTATGTAATGTGATATACCGTTATGTAATGTGATATACCGTTATGTAATGTGATATACTGTGACGTAATGTGATATACTGTGACGTAATGTGATATACTGTGACGTAATGTGATATACTGTGACGTAATGTGATATACCGTGACGTAATGTGATGTGACGTAATGTGATATACTGTGACGTAATGTGATATACTGTGACGTAATGTGATATACTGTGACGTAATGTGATATACCGTGACGTAATGTGATGTGACGTAATGTGATATACTGTGACGTAATGTGATATACTGTGACATAATGTGATATACTGTGACGTAATGTGATATACCGTTATGTAATGTGATATACTGTGACATAATGTGATGTGACGTAATGTGATATACTGTGACGTAATGTGATATACTGTGACGTAATGTGATGTGTTGTAATGTGATATAATGTGACGTAATGTGATAAACAGGGACGTAATGTAATGTGATATACCGCGATGTAATGTGATATACCGTTATGTAATGTGATATACTGTGACATAATGTGATGTGACGTAATGTGATATACTGTGACGTAATGTGATATACTGTGACGTAATGTGATATACCGTGACGTAATGTGATATACCGTTATGTAATGTGATATACTGTGACATAATGTGATGTGACGTAATGTGATATACTGTGACGTAATGTGATATACGTAACGTGATGTGACGTAATGTGATATACCGTGATGTAATGTGATATACCGTGACGTAATGTAATGTGATATACCATGACGTAATGTAATGTGATATACCGTGACGTGATGTGATATACTGTGACGTAATGTAATGTGATATACTGTGACGTAATGTGATATACCGTGACGTGATGTGATATACCGTGACGTAATGTGATATACCGTGACGTAATGTGATATACCGTGACGTGATGTGATATACCGTGACGTATTGTAATATGATATACTGTGACGTAATGTAATGTCATATACCGTGACGTAATGTGATATACCGTGACGTGATGTGATATACTGTGACGTAATGTAATGGGATATACCATGACGTAATGTGATATACCGTGACGTGATGTGATATACCGTGACGTAATGTGATATACCATGACGTGATGTGATATGCCGTGATGTGATATACCGTGACGTGATGTGATATACCGTGACGTAATGTGATATACCGTGACGTGATGTGATATACCGTGATGTAATGTGATATACCGTGACGTAATGTAATGTGATATACCGTGACGTGATATACTGTGACGTAATGTAATGTGATATACCATGACGTAATGTAATGTGATATACCGTGACGTGATGTGATATACTGTGACGTAATGTGATATACTGTGACGTAATGTGATATACCGTGACGTAATGTGATATAATGTGATATACTGTGACGTAATGTGATATACTGTGACGTAATGTGATATACCGTGACGTGATGTGATATACTGTGACGTAATGTAATGTGATATACCGTGACGTAATGTGATATACCGTGACGTGATGTGATATACTGTGACGTAATGTAATGTGATATACCGTGACGTAATGTGATATACCGTGACGTGATGTGATATACCGTGACGTAATGTGATATACCGTGACGTGATGTGATATACCGTGACGTGATGTGATATACCGTGACGTAATGTGATATACCGTGACGTAATGTGATATACCGTGACGTGATGTGATATACCGTGATGTAATGTGATATACCGTGACGTAATGTAATGTGATATACCGTGACGTGATGTGATATACTGTGACGTAATGTAATGTGATATACCATGACGTAATGTAATGTGATATACCGTGACGTGATGTGACGTAATGTAATGTGATATACTGTGACGTAATGTAAAATACAGTGACGTGATATACCATGACCTAATGTGATATACCGTGACGTAATGTGATATACCGTGACGTGATGTGATATACCGTGACGTAATGTAATATGATATACTGCGACGTAATGTAATGTGATATACCGTGACGTAATGTGATATACCGTGACGTGATGTGATATACTGTGACGTAATGTAATGTGATATACCATGACGTAATGTAATGTGATATACCGTGACGTGATGTGATATACCGTGACGTAATGTGATATACCGTGACGTGATGTGATATACCGTGATGTGATGTGATATACCGTGACGTAATGTGATATACCGTGACATAATGTGATATACCGTGACGTGATGTGATATACCGTGACGTGATGTGATATACCGTGACGTAATGTGATATACCGTGACGTAATGTGATATACCGTGACGCAATGTGATATACCGTGACGTAATGTGATATACTGTGACGTGATGTATACCTCTTCCTCTAAGTGTAGTGCTCTCTGCTGGGCGCTGCTCAGAGCTGACTCCAGTCTCTCTGCCCTCCGCTGCTGCTTCTCCACCTCTTCCTCCAAACGCTCTTTCTCTATCAGTCCATCCCCTGAGAGACAGTGAGAAACAGAGAGAAGGAAAGGGGGAAGATAAAAGATAAGAGAAAAATTGCTCAAATCAGACTTACAAACCCAATACTCCTCATGACTGGAATGTTCAAAGGTAGCAACATGGCATCCAGCTCTACTGTTGACCAAACTCTGGGTAGGGGTGGATGTGTGTTGGGTGGGGGAGGGAAGGATAAGGGGGGGGGGGGAGAATCTGCTGAGGCTGCATTCCCAGCACAGACCAGATCATTCCCCTTTGTCTCTGGGTTAACATGTCACACACATGCGGAAGAGGGGAGAGAGACAGGTGTGTGTAAAGGGAGGAGGGGAGGAGATATGGTGCAGAGTGTTTGGGTAGTTTGTGGCGGGGGGCTGACACGTTGAAACAGCACCTGTCCTAAAACTGCTATCCCTCCCTTTGCCTGTCTCTACTGGCCTCCCCCTCTCTTTATCTCTCCCTCCCCACTCTATCCCTCATTCCTGGTGTTACATACCAGACAGCCCAGTGAAATACAACAAACACTTCCTCTCCTCTCTCATGGTGCCCAGGGAGGGAGAGAATAGGGAGGGAGAGAATGGGGAGAGAGGGAGTGGTGGGAGTGAGAGAGAGAGAGAGAGCTAGGCAGTGGGAGGGTGTCAGTGGAAGTGAGAGAGGGAGGGAGACAGAGCGTGATAATGTGAGAAAGGTGGTGGTCAGGAGGAGAAAGTTCTCTCTGTTTGGGTTTCCAGGCCAGACGAGGTCACTGTCTGTAGTCACACTGACTCTCTAATAAAAGTAAGTGTGTGTGTGTGTGTGTGTGTGTGTGTGTGTGTGTGTGTGTGTGTGTGTGTGTGTGTGTACGTCCGTGCATGGGTGTGTGTGTGTGTGTGCACGTCCGTGCATGGGTGTGTGTGTGTGTACGTCCGTGCATGGGTGTGTGTGTGTGTGTGTGTGTGTGTGTGTGTGTGTGTGTGTGTGTGTGTGTGTGTGTGTGGCTAAAAGGAAATGGGATAATTGTATGTGTGCTGAATTTAGCCTGGGAAGAGAGGGAGTGGTGGAGAAAAGAGAGGAAAGAAGAGAGGAAAACCTAAATGCTGGGTGTGTCCTCATTCCCACTCACTAACACTCATCAACACCACAAACACACAAGTACTCATCAATACCACAAGTACAGACACAAACACACACACTTACTAAGCTCAGCAGCATGTCCATCCTCCTCTCCTTCTGGCTCACAGCACGCTAGCTGTTGATTGGCAGTCTCCAGGCGATCTGAGACATAGATGTGACACAGTCATACACAGACATAACATAGTCATACACAGACATAACATAGTCATACAGACATAACACAGTCATACACAGACATAACATAGTCATACACAGACATAACATAGTCATACACAGACATAACACAGTCATACACAGACATAACATAGTCATACACAGACATAACACAGTCATACACAGACATAACATAGTCATACAACATAGATGAACATGTTCAACTCCTCTTCTATTAACACAACTTATTGGTCAAAATTACCCAAATCCCATATATACAGCTAAGAAGAAGGTTGAAAAAAGGGTAACGGCACTTTAAGGACCCAATTATTTATTTTATTTTCAACATCCTTTTACAGGTTCCTCCCTCCTGTCCTACCTCTCAGGTCTCTGTTGAAGACAGTCAGGCGTCTTATCTCCCCCTCCAGTTTGCATCTCATTGTTCGGTCCAGCCCCTCCCTCTTTGACGAGCTCTTCGTCAGCCAATCATACTCTTCAGAGATCCTCTGGAGCTCCTCCTCTAACTGCAGCACAAGGAAGAGTAGTTTGTAGAAACGACTGAAATAGGGTCAGATATTTTTCTTCCCCTAATGCTTTAAGACAGGGTGGATGATTAGTTGACTAAGTGAATCAGGTGTGCCAGTTTAGGGTTAGTACAAAAATGTGAAGCGTCTAGGGGGGGGGGTGAGTTTGTTAAACCCTGGTTTAAGGCCAAATGAAGCTGTTTTCATATCAATATCAAATCATTTCTGGGTAACAATTAAATACCTTACCGTAATACAGTTCCATTCAAATGTTCAAAAATAGCTTTATAGCAAAACCATTTCTCAAGCAAGAATTTTGCTAAGACTGTCTGGGAATAGTCTAAATGGGGAGGGGAAAACTGAAACGTAGCTGTTATTGGCAGAGAGGTTTGGAACTCTTTGTTATTGGTCTATTAATCAATTTACCACATGGTGATGTCACCATGGAAAGCCAAAACTGCTGATTATAAGATCCTGTGTAGATTGTATTTTCAACCAGCAACTATCAGGAAATAACAATGAGCAAATGTGTTCATACTTTTACAGTGTTCATTTTATCAGCTGTTGTACAATATGATATAAAACACACAAAACATTAAAATATTGACTAATGGGGCCTATAAGGTTATAGTGAGTCAGTTATACAGTCACATCCAAACTTCCTCGTACCCAGTGCAGTTTGGAGGCCTTCTCTCTGTGTGTCAGCAGCTCGTGTCTCAGAGTCTGGTTCTCCTCACACAGCAGCTGGACCATCTGCTGCACCTTGGCTGCCATGACCACCTCCACACCGGAGGGGCCTGGGGAAGGTTGTTGAGGCTGGGGTTGGAGCTGAGAGACAAGGGTAGAAGTCTGGGCCTGGATGTTGGGGAGAAGAGTGGAGGTGTGGGTCTGGGAGGGTGTGGGACTGTGGTGGTACTGGACTGAGGGACCCCCTAGGGCCCCAGGGTGGTGCCGCCTGCTCTGGTACTCAGGTGGGGGGTTGCTCTCAGCTCTGGTTGGTTGGGCTGTGGACCAGTCCATTATTGTGGAAGAGGGGGGGTCAATGAAGGGAGGGCCTAGCTCAGAATGACAGGAGGGGGGCTGGGATTTCCCTGAGGGGGAGCAGAAGGGCGGCTGGGTGGGCTTGAAGGGGTACTCTGGTGGGGGTCCGCGGGAGTCTACTGATCCTGTGAGTGGGGTTATGTTTAGGGGTAGGGGGTAACTGAGGGAGGGGTTGCTAGAGGGAAGATTACTAGTTCCATTGGCCTCAACGCTGATTTGGAGGATCCTCTGGCTGAGGGAATACACATGACCCTGCTTGAGTTGCCTCAGAGTAGAGTCTCCATTGGCCCCTCCACCCCAGATAGACAAACCCTCAGCCTCATCCCCATCACTCATAAAGCCTTGCTGAGGGCCCAGGGGTGGGCTGGGGCTGGGGAAAGGAGAGGGGTCAGTGTTGGTGTCAGGGCTAGAGGTCTCAGAGGGGCTGTGAGGAGCTAAGCTGGTCCAGGCTGAGGGCTGGCTGTCTGGGGTGTGAGAGGGGCTAGGCAGGCTCTCCTGGTCCTCCAGTGTATAATAAAGCTGGTCCTGGTAGTGGTGTTGTCCCTGGGTCTGGGTCTGGGCCTTGGCCTGCTCATAGCTCGGCAGCTCCTCTAAACTGGGCTGGAGGGAGGGTTGGGGGGGCTGGGGGTGAGGGAGAGGGGGCTGGGGAGGTCCATGTTTCTCCAGGGAGCTACCGTCAGCCTGCTGCTCCTGCCCCTGAGGCTCCTGCCGAGCCCAGCGCAACTGGGGGTGAGCTAGTGGGCGGTGAGGGAAGGTAAGGGGGTAAGGTGGTAGTTGGCTGTCTGAGGTGGGGGCACCGCTACAGTCTATACCGCTGGGCGGCTGCTGCAGCAGGGGTGGGGAGGCCACCTGCGAGGGCTGCATGGGGTTCAGGTTGTCACTCTGAGGCCCCCATCCTCCCTCTCCTCCTCCGTAGCTGGTTTGTTCTTGTATGGTGCTTGAGAGAAGCTTCCCGCCCTCGTCCTCCTCTCCTCGCATGGCGCTCACACAGGGGTGGGACACAAAGGCCAAGGCTGCATCACCTAGGAAACAGCAGGGGTCAGAGGTCAATGTCAGGTGTATCATGCCTAAGGCCTAGCTTATCTCCCCCTAACTGCTAGTGTACCTGGTTCCCTGGCAGGTGTGGAGGTGCGACGGGTGAGAAGGATGGACAGTAACGGTGGATGAGTGGTCATTGACGTGGGGTCATTGTTGATGGTGAAGGGGACTGTTTCTGGGGGGCACTGAACGACGTCCTCCAGGGCAAAGACTCCTGGGAAACTATGGTACAAAGAGAGACCTGGAAAAGAAACAAAAATTAAATTGTTGTTTTTACTTATAAGTTATAATAGGTTAGGGACCAGGTGAGTGTTAGTGCCTAGTTCTCAGGAGACGACCCTGTCTGGTCATCTCCTGTCCTCAGCATTCCCATCCTGGTGTTTCCCTCCAGTACCTCTCAAAGTAAACAGACTCAACCACATGTCCAACTATTGCCTGTCCTCTGAGACACACACACACACACACACACACACACACACACTCACAGTAAAAGGTGGAAGATGTCCAGAGAATATTTTAACCATATGCATAGCAAGCTTGCTGTTGTGGCCTACTGGACAACTGACACATTAACCCAGGGTTTCCCCAACTCGGTCCCTCCCCCCCCCGTTTCCCAAACTCGGTCCTGCCCGCCCGTTTCCCAAACTCGGTCCTGCCAAAACGTGAACCCAGGGGGGGCCGCAGGACCGGGTTTGGTAAACCCTGCACTAACAGGCCGAAATAGACAACAGACGCACTAAAGGACAGAAATAGACAACTGACGCACTAAAGGACAGAAATAGACAACTGAACTGACACATTACGGAACGAAGTAAAACCGGAGCCAAATGCCAGCACTATATAGTCAGCCATAATTGCGACCAAGCCGCAATGCACACTTTGAAGACAAACACCCAAAAGTTATTTAGGCTAGTTAAAAGTTATTTCGGCTAGTTAACTTCCCGAAAGCCGGTCAGAGACGGCCCTACAAAATTTGAGACAGCTCAATGAGTCTGTGCGTGCGCAAGGAGCGCGTGGATTGAACTGACCAAAACATCACATGCTGTAAGAAAGCTGACCTCACGCACTTCTTTCCCTTATACAGGCATAAACGTTTACCTCGGTGCTAAATGACCGGTCGTGTTGAGACACTTCTCTCCGCGCGCTAATAGTGCAACCGGTCTTGATGCTGACTCCCCCGGCTATAAAAGCAGATTCGGGCAGAGGCGCAAACAGCCGTGGGTCTGAGACAGTAGCGCGATCGTAATCAGCCCCGGACAGTTCGTTCTGGCATGAGCGGAATGCCAAAGCAAGACCTGCAGTTCAGGGGGGCGTGCCGGGGTCCTAGCGCCCGCAGGATAATAACCAGGGGTCTTATTATTATTATTAATTAAGGTTGTATGACAAACTACACCAAATGGTGTATTGCTGCCACCTACTGTATTGAAACAGAAAATATTCCATTAGGCTGTGGACCCCACATCATACAAAACATTAATAAACAAACACCCCACTCCTTCAGGAACAGTTCAGATCACCTCCTGAACAGGCTCGGGGCCTGTGAAGATGGAGCATTCATCAACAGGATTCCTTGTAATACCTCTGCTGTAAAATACTTGAGTCCCAATAAACACTCAGCCACACCCACAATGATGCCTGTTTTCTCAGATTTCCTCTCTGTTCGCACTGTGCAGTTGATAACCAATGCAGTAAATGCTACAAAATCCACCTTAACATGAGACATGTCAGAATCCCTCTGCAGACAAGGAATATTCTCTGGTGTCTCTACTCCTGCTACCATTAGTTCTTCAACTCCACTTCTTTCTTCCACTCGTCTCACTGCTTCCAGATAGGAGACATGCTGGACAGCTCTTATGTGGGTCAGTTTGCGTGCATCAACCACTTGATCCAATTCTTCACATATCTACTGTATCCTTTGCATTTACTTCTAGCACCAGGATACAGCATATACGTGAAGAATTGGGTCAAGTAATGGCAGTAGGAGTAGAGACACTAGATAATATTCCTTGTCTACAGAGATTCTGTCATGTTGCAGAGTTAACGCCCTGTTTCAAAGATCCACACACGTTTTCTCTGACACATTGGTGCGGCTTGCATCCGGGTTAAGTTAAAATATATATATATACTGTATATAAATCAATAAAGATCCCCACACAACACACTCCAATCCAATCTTCTTGAGGCGCAGAGCACGCTCTTCTCATTAGATACAAAAAAAATAAGCCCTCATTACTGTCATCGACATCACCTCAATCTGTATAGAGACTTCAAATGGATTTCCCAGATAACAACATCCAAAACCCTCTGACTAAAAAAGACTCAGAACTAGGCTTGGATGTGTATGATTCCACAGCCCTTTACTTCTCTTATTTCCTTTTGTATTCGCCTCTGTAATCCAATTCATCTCACTCTCATCTCTACTCACGCCATCTTATTCAAACAGAACATCCGCCGTTTTCTTCCCTGGGCCTTTTCACCAATACCAATCGGAAAGGCTCTAACCAGGGGTCATAGTTCAACCCCAGGATATAGGGTTCCAAAAACCTAATGGATTCAGTTAGGTTCAACTGTAAAACGGATGCTGATTTATGGATGGAAAGAGAGCTCTGCCTAACTCTGTCTCACCTGGCGTTTTGTTACAGGTAATATTTATCAGAGCCTATTTTTCACACACACACACACACACTTGTTTTTCTAACCTATTGGGACCTAAAATTGATTTCCACTTCCATTCCTATTTTCCTTAACCCCTAACCCTAACCTTAACCCCTAACCCTAACCTTAACCCCTAACCCTAACCTTAACCCCTAACCCTAACCCCTAACCCTAATTCTAACCGTAACCGTAACCCTAAACCTAACCCCTAAGCTTAAAATAGCATTTGTCCTCGTGGGGATGTGGGAAATGTCCCCATGAGGGAGAAGCTTCCTTGTTTTACTATCCTTGTTGGGACTTTTGAGGATTTCAGGTCCACACAAGGTTTGATAAACAAAACCACACACACACACACACACACACACACACACAGGGAGAGAAGGGGGCATGTGTAGACTACCTCCGTCGGGCTCGGGCTCGTTAGACACTCCAATGTGATCCAGCCATTGGGCCACATCTTCTGGAATCCAGTTCTCACCAGACTCCAGTCCTGCTTTCCCCCTGGGTGCAGAATCCAGTCCAGCATTTATTTCAGACCCTGACTCCAGACCAGCCTTCACCCTGGGTTCAGAATCCAGTCCAGCATTTCTTTCAGACCCTGACTCCATGCCTGCTTTCCCCCTGGTCAGAGGAAGCTCTGGTTAGGGTGTGTGTGTGGTTAGCTTTATTCCTGCATGTGAGAACTTGCTTCGTACTCAACAACAGTCTGTAAACACCTACTTATATGTGTGTGTGTGTGTGTGTGTGTGTGTGTGTGTGTGTGTGTGTGTGTGTGAGTGAGTGTAATGAAAAAACATTCCCTACAGCAACAAGATGTGTGAGAGATCTCTATCCCTATTTCCCTGTATCTCTCGCTTGTCTCACACACTTTCCCCTTGCTTATTCACACTACAGAAGAGAGCAGAGGAGAAAGTCAGTCACAGATCACAGTACCTACACTTTACCCCCCCCCCCCTCTCTCCGTCTGTAAATTTCTTTCTCCGTCCCTTCCTCGCCCTCTGTCTCCCTCTGCCCCCTCGCCCCACCGTTTAATGGAGATTGTCCTACCTGAGTATTGCCCGTGGATAATGTCTGATGAGAACGATGATGGTGAGAGTCAGCGATGAGTGTGTGCTTTGGGGCGTCTAAATCCACCAAACCATCAAACCCCACAGTCACACAGACATGCCGACTCTGCCCAGACTTGCCTCAACACACACACACACACACACACACACACACATAGGGGCGTCCTTGGAATGAGGGAGGGAGAGAAAGAGGCATGGGAGTGATAGAGGTGGGATAGAGAGAGAAGAAGAAGAGAGGAAGAATTAAATAACCAAGTAGAGAGAGAGAAAGAGAGAGAGAGAGAGAGAGAGAGAGAGAGAGAGAGAGAGAGAGAGAGAGGAAGAAATATTAATTTCTCCTACATTCTGCCTCTTCGTCTGTGTTTAGAGACATTCTGTCTGTTCTGTTATCTGGCTACTGAGGGAAAGGACACACACACACACACACTCTCTCTCTCTCTCTCTCTCTCTCTCTCTCTCTCTCTCTCTCTCTCTCTCTCTCTCTCTCTCGCTCTCTCACTCTCTCTCTCTCTCAGAGCGTTGGGCCAGTAACCGGAAGGTCACTATTTCGAATCCCGAGCCAAAAAGGTGAAAAATCGGACATTGTGCCCTTGAGCAAGACACTGAACCCTAATTGCTACAGGGTTGTCATTGATAAGCAGACCCTGGCCATGACCCCACTCTCAGAGAATGTCTCAGGGAGAGGGATATGCAAAAAAAAAAAAAATCATTTTCAATACATACTTGTACATGTGTGAAATAGGACAAATATAGGCACCCACCAAATGTGTCCTATTACACATACTGCCAGTGGTGGAAAAAGTACCCAACTGTCATACTTGAGTCAAAGTAAAATACCTGAATAGAAAATGAGTCAAGTTAAAGTAAAAGTCACAGAGCAAACTTCTACTTGAGTAAAAGTCTAAAAGTATTTAGATTAAAAATATACAAAAGTAAATGTAATTGCTAAAATATACTTAAGTATCAAAAGTGAAAGTATAAACCATTACAAATTTCTTATATTAAACAAACCAGACAGCACCATTTTCTTGTTTTTTATTTATTTAAGGACAGCCAGGGGCCACTCCAACATTCAAACATCATTTAAAAGGATGTGTGTTTAGTGAGTCCTCCAGATCAGAGGCAGTAGATGACTAGGAATGTTCTGTTGATAAGTGTGAATTGGACCATTTTCCTGTCCTGCTCAGGATTCAAAATGTAACGAGTACTTTTGGGTATCTGGAGTAAAATGTATGGAGTAAAAAATACAATATTTTCTTAAGGAATGTAGTGAAATAGAAGTAAAAGTAGTCAAAAATATAAATAGTAAGGTACAGATACCCCAAAAAAACGACTTACGTAGAACTTCAAAGTGTTTTTACCTAAGACCTTTCCACCACTGCATACTGCGCTCTCACTGTGCTCTCACTGCCCTCTAGCGAGTAGAGAGTATATTCCTACTTTTCTGGGACTGGGTGAAGTCTGACATCATTCTATCCTATTCTCCCATTTGTTCTTAATCTCTCATGTCTCTAAAATAAAACCTCTATGCCGCTATAAAAGCCGATATAGCCGATTTAGGCCTAAAATTGAACATGTCCTACACTGCTCACGCCGGCGCACTACAAATCGAGCGCATCTAACGCCGCTTCATGGAGTTTATTGTCGTCTTTTGGGATTTGCTGTTTTTCTTCGTCAGACATAGTATGGCTACATGCGGAGGCTTCATGTAAAGAAAACTACATTTGCCTCTCGGAAACGACGTTTCCTGTGCTAACTTCCGTAAGGGGAGTTGTTCACATGTACACAATAATCGAGCGCGGGGAGTAGGAGAGGTGCGTGGTTTGTGAAGAGTAGATATCTCCGTGTATAATGGAATTAGCTAGTACTTGATAACATGATATTCACATTGGGGTCAGATATGCCAGTTGTGGTATCATCTAATGCACAGTCATTTCTACGATTAGACAATTTTACTAGCCGCTTTATACCAGCTAGAGTTAGTTAGCGCGCTAACGTTAGCTAAAATGTGCTTTTAATGCGTTGTTTGAGCCTTCATTGGTGCTCTTAGTTAATATGTAACGTTATGCATTAACCTCCGGAAATCCTAACCTTACCTAACTGCTTAGGGGGAAATGCAAAACTGTAGCGTTACCTTAGTCGTTAGATCAGCGTCAAGGCCGGGGAAAATTCAACTTAATCCGTGTATTCAGTCATTTGTCATATTGGATCCAGGAGTCTTTCCTACAGTTAGCCGAGCTGGCTCAACCTCAGAATCATAGCTATGGGAGATTTGCATTGGCTCACAATGTTGTGGCAAACAGTATGACCTGACCAGGGAAAACTCTGTGCTCCAATTACAGGCTATAAATTAAGGCGGCAACCAGACTTTTCTTTCTCACTCTGTCTGTCTGTAGGTGACATCTCCGGAGACTTGTTAACTGTATTGATACAGGTGTTGACATCACTCCCTCTCACTACCTCTGCTGCTGAAGGGTTCTCTGCTCTGGACCTGTTTCCATTCAACATGACATCAGAGAACACCCTGTATGTAACATCAGAATAATCTGTCTCCTCGTGGTGTAGTTGTCACTCAGGGCATCTGGAGACTCTGGGGTTCTGATTGTTCTTCTGTTGCCAGGGACGACGAGGACACCTTCAAGATCCTGATCGCCACGGATATTCACCTTGGTTACCTGGAGAAAGATGCTGTCCGTGGCAACGACACGTTCAACACCTTCGACGAGATCCTGAAGTGTGCCAAACAGAACCAAGTGTGTGTGTGTGTGTGTGTGTGTGTGTGTGTGTGTACACACACACAGTATAATGTAATTTCTCTCTCCCACACACTCACCTCTGTCTCTGTCCGCAGGTTGACTTCATCCTGTTGGGAGGTGATCTGTTCCATGAGAACAAGCCTTCCAGACGCTGTCTTCACTCCTGCATCTCTCTGCTGAGGAAGTACTGCATGGGAGACACTCCTATCCTCTTCGATGTCCTCAGTGACCAGGCTGTCAACTTCAGCAACAGCAAGTCAGTCTGTGTGTTAGCCCCGAGGTGGCGACGTTAGCCCTGAGGTGGCGACGCTAGCCCCGAGGTGGCGACGTTAGCCCCGAGGTGGCGACGCTAGCCCAGAGGTGGCGACGTTAGCCCCGAGGTGGCGACGTTAGCCCCGAGGTGGCGACGCTAGCCCCGAGGTGGCGACGCTAGCCCCGAGGTGGCGACGTTAGCCCCGAGGTGGCGACGTTAGCCCCGAGGTGGCGACGCTAGCCCCGAGGTGGCGACGTTAGCCCCGAGGTGGCGACGTTAGCCCCGAGGTGGCGACGTTAGCCCCGAGGTGGCGACGTTAGCCCCGAGGTGGCGACGTTAGCCCCGAGGTGGCGACGCTAGCCCCGAGGTGGCGACGTTAGCCCCGAGGTGGCGACGCTAGCCCCGAGGTGGCGACGTTAGCCCCGAGGTGGCGACGCTAGCCCTTGCTTGGACAGCATCCTCACACTTTTTTTAAATTGCTGAAAACCTATACATCACCTGTCACAAACGTTGAATAATATTCTAGTTGAACTTACCAGATAAAATATCCACGTATTATTAAAGCTTCCCAACCGTGGGTTGTATGTAAAGTACAGTATGTGTAAAGGTAAAGTACAGTATGTGTAAAGGTAAAGTACAGTATGTGTAAAGTACAGTATGTGTAAAGGTAAAGTACAGTATGTGTAAAGGTAAAGTACAGTATGTGTAAAGGTAAAGTACAGTATGTGTAAAGGTAAAGTACAGTATGTGTAAAGGTAAAGTACAGTATGTGTAAAGGTAAAGTACAGTATGTGTAAAGGTAAAGTACAGTATGTGTAAAGTACAGTATGTGTAAAGGTAAAGTACAGTATGTGTAAAGGTAAAGTACAGTATGTGTAAAGGTAAAGTACAGTATGTGTAAAGGTAAAGTACAGTATGTGTAAAGGTAAAGTACAGTATGTGTATCAAATTTTTCTCTGTGTGTTCTCAGGTTTCCTTGGGTGAACTACCAGGATGAGAACCTGAACATCTCCATCCCCGTGTTCAGTGTGCACGGTAACCATGACGATCCTACAGGGGTAAGCTCCGTTGCCAAGGTTTCAGTCATCCATCTTGAACCACATGCGTATATGTCTGTATCTCTATGTGTAACTCTTATCTCTCTCGTCTCCAATCCAGGCGGATGGTCTGTGTGCGTTGGATCTCCTGAGCTCTGCCGGACTTGTCAATCATTTTGGCCGCAGCCAATCAGTAGAGAGGATAGAGATTAGTCCCGTCCTCCTGCAGAAAGGCAGCACTAAGCTAGCCCTGTACGGCATCGGCTCTATTCCTGATGAGCGCCTCTACAGGATGTTTGTTAACAACCAGGTGACCATGCTCCGCCCCAAAGAAGACCAGGACCAATGGTTCAACCTCTTCACCATCCACCAGAACAGGTGTGTGTGTTTATACTGTCCACCAGAACAGGTGTGTGTGTTTATACTGTCCAGTAGAACAGGTGTGTGTGTTTATACTGTCCACCAGAACAGGTGTGTGTGTGTTTATACTGTCCACCAGAACAGGTGTGTGTGTTTATACTGTTCAGTAGAACAGGTGTGTGTGTTTATACTGTCTACCAGAACAGGTGTGTGTGTTTATACTGTCCAGTAGAACAGGTGTGTGTGTTTATACTGTCCAGTAGAACAGGTGTGTGTGTTTATACTGTCTACCAGAACAGGTGTGTGTGTTTATACTGTCCACCAGAACAGGTGTGTGTGTTTATACTGTCCAGTAGAACAGGTGTGTGTGTTTATACTGTCCACCAGAACAGGTGTGTGTGTTTATACTGTCCAGTAGAACAGGTGTGTGTGTTTATACTGTTCAGTAGAACAGGTGTGTGTGTTTATACTGTCCAGTAGAACAGGTGTGTGTGTTTATACTGTCCAGTAGAACAGGTGTGTGTGTTTATACTGTCCAGTAGAACAGGTGTGTGTGTTTATACTGTCCAGTAGAACAGGTGTGTGTGTTTATACTGTCCAGTAGAACAGGTGTGTGTGTTTATACTGTCCAGTAGAACAGGTGTGTGTGTTTATACTGTCCAGTAGAACAGGTGTGTGTGTTTATACTGTCCAGTAGAACAGGTGTGTGTGTTTATACTGTCCAGTAGAACAGGTGTGTGTGTTTATACTGTCCAGTAGAACAGGTGTGTGTGTTTATACTGTCCAGTAGAACAGGTGTGTGTGTTTATACTGTCCAGTAGAACAGGTGTGTGTGTTTATACTGTCCAGTAGAACAGGTGTGTGTGTTTATACTGTCCAGTAGAACAGGTGTGTGTGTTTATACTGTCTACCAGAACAGGTGTGTGTGTTTATACTGTCTACCAGAACAGGTGTGTGTGTTTATACTGTCCACCAGAACAGGTGTGTGTGTTTAAACTGTCCAGTAGAACAGGTGTGTGTGTTTATACTGTTCAGTAGAACAGGTCTGTGTGTTTATACTGTCCAGTAGAACAGGTGTGTGTGTTTATACTGTCCACCAGAACAGGTGTGTGTGTTTATACTGTCCACCAGAACAGGTGTGTGTGTTTATACTGTTCAGTAGAACAGGTGTGTGTGTTTATACTGTCCAGTAGAACAGGTGTGTGTGTTTATACTGTCCACCAGAACAGGTGTGTGTGTTTATACTGTCCACCAGAACAGGTGTGTGTGTTTATACTGTTCAGTAGAACAGGTGTGTGTGTTTATACTGTTCAGTAGAACAGGTGTGTGTGTTTATACTGTCCACCAGAACAGGTGTGTGTGTTTATACTGTCTACCAGAACAGGTGTGTGTGTTTATACTGTCTACCAGAACAGGTGTGTGTGTTTAAACTGTCCAGTAGAACAGGTGTGTGTGTTTATACTGTCCACCAGAACAGGTGTGTGTGTTTATACTGTTCAGTAGAACAGGTGTGTGTGTTTATACTGTCCAGTAGAACAGGTGTGTGTGTTTATACTGTCCAGTAGAACAGGTGTGTGTGTTTATACTGTCTACCAGAACAGGTGTGTGTGTTTATACTGTCCACCAGAACAGGTGTGTGTGTTTATACTGTCCACCAGAACAGGTGTGTGTGTTTATACTGTCCAGTAGAACAGGTGTGTGTGTTTATACTGTCCACCAGAACAGGTGTGTGTGTTTATACTGTCCACCAGAACAGGTGTGTGTGTTTATACTGTCCACCAGAACAGGTGTGTGTGTTTATACTGTCCACCAGAACAGGTGTGTGTGTGTTTATACTGTCCACCAGAACAGGTGTGTGTGTTTATACTGTCCACCAGAACAGGTGTGTGTGTTTATACTGTCCACCAGAACAGGTGTGTGTGTTTATACTGTCCACCAGAACAGGTGTGTGTGTTTATACTGTCCACCAGAACAGGTGTGTGTGTTTATACTGTCCAGTAGAACAGGTGTGTGTGTTTATACTGTCCAGTAGAACAGGTGTGTGTGTTTATACTGTCCACCAGAACAGGTGTGTGTGTTTTATACTGTCCAGTAGAACAGGTGTGTGTGTTTTATACTGTCCAGTAGAACAGGTGTGTGTGTTTATACTGTCCAGTAGAACAGGTGTGTGTGTTTATACTGTCCAGTAGAACAGGTGTGTGTGTTTATACTGTCCAGTAGAACAGGTGTGTGTGTTTATACTGTCTACCAGAACAGGTGTGTGTGTTTATACTGTCCACCAGAACAGGTGTGTGTGTTTATACTGTCCAGTAGAACAGGTGTGTGTGTTTATACTGTCCACCAGAACAGGTGTGTGTGTTTATACTGTCCAGTAGAACAGGTGTGTGTGTTTATACTGTCCAGTAGAACAGGTGTGTGTGTTTATACTGTCCAGTAGAACAGGTGTGTGTTTATACTGTCCACCAGAACAGGTGTGTGTGTTTATACTGTCCACCAGAACAGGTGTGTGTGTTTAAACTGTCCACCAGAACAGGTGTGTGTGTTTATACTGTCCAGTAGAACAGGTGTGTGTGTTTATACTGTCTACCAGAACAGGTGTGTGTGTTTATACTGTCCAGTAGAACAGGTGTGTGTGTTTATACTGTCCAGTAGAACAGGTGTGTGTGTTTATACTGTCCACCAGAACAGGTGTGTGTGTTTATACTGTCCAGTAGAACAGGTGTGTGTGTTTATACTGTCCAGTAGAACAGGTGTGTGTGTTTATACTGTCCAGTAAAACAGGTGTGTGTGTTTATACTGTCCACCAGAACAGGTGTGTGTGTTTATACTGTCCACCAGAACAGGTGTGTGTGTTTATACTGTCCAGTAGAACAGGTGTGTGTGTTTATACTGTCTACCAGAACAGTTGTGTGTGTGTGTGTGTTATACTGTCCACCAGAACAGGTGTGTGTGTTTATACTGTCCAGTAGAACAGGTGTGTATATGCTAAGTGTGTGTGTGTGGTACTGAATGTGTGTGTTTTACAAAAGCCACATCTCTGAGGTGTGTGTGTGTGTTGCAGGAGTAAGCATGGGGCCACCAACTACATCCCAGAGCAGTTTCTGGATGACTTTCTGGACCTGGTGGTGTGGGGTCATGAACATGAGTGTCTGATAAACCCCAGAAGGAACGAACAGCGGCTGTTCTATGTCACCCAGCCTGGTAGCTCTGTTGCCACATCACTGTCCCCCGGAGAGGCCGTCAAGAAGTACGCCAACACACACAGACACAGAAACACACTCTTTTGTATACGCTCAAACAGCACTCGCTGTGTGTGTTTGTCTGCATATTTGTATGCCCTTGTGTGTGTTCCTGTGTCCGTGTGTGTCATTGCCTGCGTGTGTGTGTGTGTGCAGGCACATAGGTCTGCTGAGGGTGAAGGGGCGTAAGATGAACCTTCAGAAGATCCCGCTGCACACGGTGCGTCAGTTCTTCATCCAGGACCTGGTCCTCTCAGAGCACCCTGACCTCTTCAACCCTGACATGCCCAAGGTCAACCAGAGGGTAGAGGCCTTCTGCCAGGAGAAGGTGAGCACAAGGTGCTCTTTCTCTCTCGCTCTCTCTTTCTCTGCCTGGCTGTCTGTCCCTCTCTCGCTTTCTCTGCCTGGCTGTCTGTCCCTCTCTCGATCGCTCTTTCTCTGCCTGGCTGTCTGTCCCTCTCTCGCTTTCTCTGCCTGGCTGTCTGTCCCTCTCTCGCTTTCTCTGCCTGGCTGTCTGTCCCTCTCTCGATCGCTCTTTCTCTGCCTGGCTGTCTGTCCCTCTCTCGCTTTCTCTACCTGGCTGTCAGTCCCTCTCTCGCTCGCTCTTTCTCTGCCTGGCTGTCAGTCCCTCTCTCGCTCGCTCTTTCTCTGCCTGGCTGTCTGTCCCTCTCTCGCTCGCTCTTTCTCTGCCTGGCTGTCTGTCCCTCTCTCGCTTTCTCTGCCTGGCTGTCTGTCCCTCTCTCGCTCGCTCTTTCTCTGCCTGGCTGTCTGTCCCTCTCTTGCTCGCTCTTTCTCTGCCTGGCTGTCTGTCCCTCTCTCACTCGCTCTTTCTCTGCCTGGCTGTCTGTCCCTCTCTCGCTCGCTCTTTCTCTGCCTGGCTGTCTGTCCCTCTCTCGCTCGCTCTTTCTCTGCCTGGCTGTCTGTCCCTCTCTCGCTCTTTCTCTGCCTGGCTGTCTGTCCCTCTCTCGCTCTTTCTCTGCCTGGCTGTCTGTCCCTCTCTTGCTCGCTCTTTCTCTGCCTGGCTGTCTGTCCCTCTCTCGCTCGCTCTTTCTCTGCCTGGCTGTCTGTCCCTCTCGCTTTCTCTGCCTGGCTGTCTGTCCCTCTCTTGCTCGCTCTTTCTCTGCCTGGCTGTCTGTCCCTCTCTTGCTTGCTCTTTCTCTGCCTGGCTGTCTGTCCCTCTCTCGCTCTTTCTCTGCCTGGCTGTCTGTCCCTCTCTTGCTCGCTCTTTCTCTGCCTGGCTGTCTGTCCCTCTCTCGCTCGCTCTTTCTCTGCCTGGCTGTCTGTCCCTCTCTCGCTCGCTCTTTCTCTGCCTGGCTGTCTGTCCCTCTCTCGCTCTTTCTCTGCCTGGCTGTCTGTCCCTCTCTTGCTCGCTCTTTCTCTGCCTGGCTGTCTGTCCCTCTCTTGCTCGCTCTTTCTCTGCCTGGCTGTCTGTCCCTCTCTCGCTCGCTCTTTCTCTGCCTGGCTGTCTGTCCCTCTCGCTCTTTCTCTGCCTGGCTGTCTGTCCCTCTCGCTCTTTCTCTGCCTGGCTGTCTGTCCCTCTCTCGCTCGCTCTTTCTCTGCCTGGCTGTCTGTCCCTCTCTCGCTCGCTCTTTCTCTGCCTGGCTGTCTGTCCCTCTCTCGCTCGCTCTTTCTCTGCCTGGCTGTCTGTCCCTCTCTCGCTCGCTCTTTCTCTGCCTGGCTGTCTGTCCCTCTCTCGCTCGCTCTTTCTCTGCCTGGCTGTCTGTCCCTCTCTCGCTCTTTCTCTGCCTGGCTGTCTGTCCCTCTCGCTCTTTCTCTGCCTGGCTGTCTGTCCCTCTCTCGCTCGCTCTTTCTCTGCCTGGCTGTCTGTTCCCTCTCTCGCTCTTTCTCTGCCTGGCTGTCTGTCCCGCGCTCTTTCTCTGCCTGGCTGTCTGTCCCTCTCTCGCTCTTTCTCTGCCTAGCTGTCTGTCCCTCTCTCGCTCGCTCTTTCTCTGCCTGGCTGTCTGTCCCTCTCTAGCTCTCCCTGACTCTGTGTGTGTCCGTTCCCAGGTGGAAGCGATGATTGAGGAAGCAGAGCGAGATCGACTAGGAAACCCCCTTACCCCTGAGAAACCCCTCATACGCCTGAGAGTGAGTGAGACACAAGTAACATTTTATACTTGAGCAATAAGGCCCGAGGGGGTGTGGTATATGGTCAATATACCACGGCTAAGGGTTGTTCTTATGCACAAGTCCCTGGATACAGCCCTTAGTCGTGGTATATTGACCATATACCACAAACCCCTGAGGTGCCTTATTGCTATTATAAACTGGTTACCTGGTTACCAATGTAATTAGAGCAGTTAAAATAAATGTTTTGTCATACCCGTGGTATACGGTCTGATATACCACGGCTGTTAGCCATTCAGCGCTCAAACCACCCAGATTATAATACACGTTATTCTGTTGAACACTGCAACAGAATCAAGGGTATTTCTCAAGGTACAATTTGAGTATTTGTCACAGTTTAATATTTGTCTCTCTCTCTCTCAAGGTGGACTACAGTGGTGGTTTTGAGGCCTTCAATGCCACTCGTTTCAGTCAGAAGTTTGTAGAGCAGGTTGCAAACCCCAAAGACGTTGTTCACTTCATCAGACAGAAGGAGTACAAGGCCAAAGTTAAAGGTAACACACACACACACACACCATAATCATAACATTTGACAAGCCTACTTTTTCTGATGTTCAGATCACTCTCCTGTCTGTCTGTTTTTGCTGTGTAAGTGTAGGCGAAGAGGGTGTTGACTTTGGGCAGCTCCTGAGTCACTCCTCAACTGAGGGTCTGAGGGTGGAGGATCTCATTAAAGAGTACTTCCTGACAGCAGAAAAGGTACACACACACTTCTCCATACCTTGACTGTGTGTTAACATGACGATGTGTGTTAATATGACTGTGTGTGTGGATGTGTGTTAACATGACTGTGTGTGTGTGTTAACATGGATGTGTGTTAATGACTGTGTGTGTGTGTGTTAACATGACTGTGTGTTAACATGACTGGGTGTGTGTGTTAACATGACTGTGGGTGTGTGTTAACATGACTGTGGGTGTGTGTTAACATGACTGTGTGTGTGTGTTAACATGACTGTGGGTGTGTGTTAACATGACTGTGGGTGTGTGTTAACATGACTGTGGGTGTGTGTTAACATGACTGTGGGTGTGTGTTAACATGACTGTGGGTGTGTGTTAACATGACTGTGGGTGTGTGTTAACATAACTGTGTGGATGTGTGTTAACATGACTGTGTGTGTGTGTTAACATGACTGGGTGTGTGTTAACATGACTGTGGGTGTGGGTGTGTGTTAACATGACTGTGTGTGTGGATGTGTGTTAACATGACTGTGTGTGTGTGTTAACATGACTGTGTGTGTGTGTTAACATGACTGTGTGTGTGTTAACATGACTGTGTGTGTGTTAACATGACTGGGTGTGTGTTAACATGACTGTGTGTGTGTTAACATGACTGTGTGTGTGTTAACATGACTGTGTGTGTGTGTGTTAACATGACTGTGTGTGTGTGTGTTAACATGACTGTGTGTGTGTGTTAACATGACTGTGTGTTAACATGACTGTGGGTGTGTGTCAACATGACTGTGTGTGTGTTAACATGACTGTGTGTGTGTGTTAACATGACTGTGTGTGTGTGTTAACATGACTGTGGGTGTGTGTTAACATGACTGTGTGTGTGTTAACATGACTGTGTGTGTGTGTTAACATGACTGTGTGTGTGTGTGTTAACATGACTGTGGGTGTGTGTTAACATGACTGTGGGTGTGTGTTAACATGACTGTGGGTGTGTGTTAACATGACTGTGTGTGTGGATGTGTGTTAACATGACTGTGTGTGTGGGTGTGTGTTAACATGACTGTGTGTGTGGGTGTGTGTTAACATGACTGTGGGTGTGTGTTAACATGACTGTGGGTGTGTGTTAACATAACTGTGGGTGTGTGTTAACATGACTTTGTGTGTGTGTTAACATGACTGTGTGTGTGGATGTGTGTTAACATGACTGTGTGTGTGGATGTGTGTTAACATGACTGTGTGTGTGTGTGTTAACATGACTGTGGGTGTGTGTTAACATGACTGTGGGTGTGTGTTAACATGACTGTGTGTGTGTGTTAACATGACTGTGGGTGTGTGTTAACATGACTGTGGGTGTGTGTTAACATGACTGTGGGTGTGTGTGTTAACATGACTGTGGGTGTGTGTTAACATGACTGTGGGTGTGTGTTAACATGACTGTGGGTGTGTGTTAACATGACTGTGTGTGTGGATGTGTGTTAACATGACTGTGTGTGTGTGTGTGTTAACATGACTGTGTGTGTGGATGTGTGTTAACATGACTGTGTGTGTGGATGTGTGTTAACATGACTGTGTGTGTGGATGTGTGTTAACATGACTGTGTGTGTGGATGTGTGTTAACATGACTGTGTGTGTGGATGTGTGTTAACATGACTGTGTGTGTGGATGTGTGTTAACATGACTGTGGGTGTGTGTTAACATGACTGTGTGTGTAGACGGTGCAGCTCTCCCTGCTGACGGAGCAGGGCATGGGGAAGGCAGTGCAGGAGTATGTGGACAAGGAGGAGAAGGATGCCATCGAGGAACTGATCAGATACCAGCTGGAGAAAACCCAGAGACACCTGCAGCAGAGAGGAGTACTGACAGAGGAGGAGATTGACCAGGAGGTACAGAGGAGGGGGAGAGGAGGGGGTAGACACCTCCAGCAGAGAGGAGTACTAACAGAGGAGGAGATTGACCAGGAGGTACAGAGGAGGGGGAGAGGAGGGGGTAGACACCTCCAGCAGAGAGGAGTACTGACAGAGGAGGAGATTGACCAGGAGGTACAGAGGAGGGGGTAGACACCTCCAGCAGAGAGGAGTACTAACAGAGGAGGAGATTGACCAGGAGGTACAGAGGAGGGGGAGAGGAGGGGGTAGACACCTCCAGCAGAGAGGAGTACTGACAGAGGAGGAGATTGACCAGGAGGTACAGAGGAGGGGGAGAGGAGGGGGTAGACACCTCCAGCAGAGAGGAGTACTAACAGAGGAGGAGATTGACCAGGAGGTACAGAGGAGGGGAAGAGGAGGGGGTAGACACCTCTAGCAGAGAGGAGTACTGACAGAGGAGGAGATTGACCAGGAGGTACAGAGGAGGGGGAGAGGAGGGGGTAGACACCTCTAGCAGAGAGGAGTACTGACAGAGGAGGAGGTTGACCATGAGGGGGAGAGGAGGGGGTAGTCACCTCCAGCAGAGAGGAGTACTAACAGAGGAGGAGATTGACCAGGAGGTACAGAGGAGGGGGAGAGGAGGGGGTAGTCACCTCCAGCAGAGAGGAGTACTGACAGAGGAGGAGATTGACCAGGAGGTACAGAGGAGGGGGAGAGGAGGGGGTAGACACCTCTAGCAGAGAGGAGTACTGACAGAGGAGGAGATTGACCATGAGGGGGAGAGGAGGGGGTAGACACATGCAGCAGAGAGGAGTACTGACAGAGGAAGAGATTGACCAGGAGGTACAGAGGAGGGGGAGAGGAGGGGGTAGTCACCTCCAGCAGAGAGGAGTACTAACAGAGGAGGAGATTGACCAGGAAGTACAGAGGAGGGGGAGAGGAGGGGGTAGTCACCTCCAGCAGAGAGGAGTACTGACAGAGGAGGAGATTGACCAGGAGGTACAGAGGAGGGGGAGAGGAGGGGGTAGACACCTCTAGCAGAGAGGAGTACTGACAGAGGAGGAGATTGACCATGAGGGGGAGAGGAGGGGGTAGACACCTCCAGCAGAGAGGAGTACTGACAGAGGAGGAGATTGACCAGGAGGTGGAGAGGAGGGGTTAGACACCTCCAGCAGAGAGGAGTACTGACAGAGGAGGAGATTGACCATGGGGGGGAGAGGAGGGGGTAGACACCTGCAGCAGAGAGGAGTACTGACAGAGGAGGAGATTGACCAGGAGGTGGAGAGGAGGGGATAGACACCTGCAGCAGAGAGGAGTACTGACAGAGGAGGAGATTGACCAGGAGGTACAGAGGAGGGGGAGAGGAGGGGGTAGACACCTGCAGCAGAGAGGAGTACTGACAGAGGAGGAGATTGACCAGGAGGTACAGAGGAGGGGGAGAGGAGGGGGTAGACACCTGCAGCAGAGAGGAGTACTGACAGAGGAGGAGATTGACCAGGAGGTACAGAGGAGGGGGAGAGGAGGGGGTAGACACCTCCAGCAGAGAGGAGTACTAACAGAGGAGGAGATTGACCAGGAGGTACAGAGGAGGGGGAGAGGAGGGGGTAGACACCTCCAGCAGAGAGGAGTACTGACAGAGGAGGAGATTGACCAGGAGGTACAGAGGAGGGGGAGAGGAGGGGGTAGACACCTCCAGCAGAGAGGAGTACTAACAGAGGAGGAGATTGACCAGGAGGTACAGAGGAGGGGGAGAGGAGGGGGTAGACACCTCCAGCAGAGAGGAGTACTGACAGAGGAGGAGATTGACCAGGAGGTACAGAGGAGGGGGAGAGGAGGGGGTAGACACCTCCAGCAGAGAGGAGTACTAACAGAGGAGGAGATTGACCAGGAGGTACAGAGGAGGGGAAGAGGAGGGGGTAGACACCTCTAGCAGAGAGGAGTACTGACAGAGGAGGAGATTGACCAGGAGGTACAGAGGAGGGGGAGAGGAGGGGGTAGACACCTCTAGCAGAGAGGAGTACTGACAGAGGAGGAGGTTGACCATGAGGGGGAGAGGAGGGGGTAGTCACCTCCAGCAGAGAGGAGTACTAACAGAGGAGGAGATTGACCAGGAGGTACAGAGGAGGGGGAGAGGAGGGGGTAGTCACCTCCAGCAGAGAGGAGTACTGACAGAGGAGGAGATTGACCAGGAGGTACAGAGGAGGGGGTAGACACCTCTAGCAGAGAGGAGTACTGACAGAGGAGGAGATTGACCATGAGGGGGAGAGGAGGGGGTAGACACCTGCAGCAGAGAGGAGTACTGACAGAGGAGGAGATTGACCATGAGGGGGAGAGGAGGGGGTAGACACCTGCAGCAGAGAGGAGTACTGACAGAGGAAGAGATTGACCAGGAGGTACAGAGGAGGGGGAGAGGAGGGGGTAGTCACCTCCAGCAGAGAGGAGTACTAACAGAGGAGGAGATTGACCAGGAAGTACAGAGGAGGGGGAGAGGAGGGGGTAGTCACCTCCAGCAGAGAGGAGTACTGACAGAGGAGGAGATTGACCAGGAGGTACAGAGGAGGGGGAGAGGAGGGGGTAGACACCTCTAGCAGAGAGGAGTACTGACAGAGGAGGAGATTGACCATGAGGGGGAGAGGAGGGGGTAGACACCTCCAGCAGAGAGGAGTACTGACAGAGGAGGAGATTGACCATGGGGGGGAGAGGAGGGGGTAGACACCTGCAGCAGAGAGGAGTACTGACAGAGGAGGAGATTGACCATGAGGGGGAGAGGAGGGGGTAGACACCTGCAGCAGAGAGGAGTACTGACAGAGGAGAAGATTGACCATGAGGGGGAGAGGAGGGGGTAGACACCTGCAGCAGAGAGGAGTACTGACAGAGGAGGAGATTGACCAGGAGGTGGAGAGGAGGGGGTAGACACCTGCAGCAGAGAGGAGTACTGACAGAGGAGGAGATTGACCAGGAGGTACAGAGGAGGGGGAGAGGAGGGGGTAGACACCTGCAGCAGAGAGGAGTACTGACAGAGGAGGAGATTGACCAGGAGGTGGAGAGGAGGGGGTAGACACCTGCAGCAGAGAGGAGTACTGACAGAGGAGGAGATTGACCAGGAGGTACAGAGGAGGGGGAGAGGAGGGGGTAGACACCTGCAGCAGAGAGGAGTACTGACAGAGGAGGAGATTGACCAGGAGGTGGAGAGGAGGGGGTAGACACCTGCAGCAGAGAGGAGTACTGACAGAGGAGAAGATTGACCATGAGGGGGAGAGGAGGGGGTAGACACCTGCAGCAGAGAGGAGTACTGACAGAGGAGAAGATTGACCATGAGGGGGAGAGGAGGGGGTAGACACCTGCAGCAGAGAGGAGTACTGACAGAGGAGGAGATTGACCAGGAGGTGGAGAGGAGGGGGTAGACACCTGCAGCAGAGAGGAGTACTGACAGAGGAGGAGATTGACCAGGAGGTACAGAGGAGGGGGAGAGGAGGGGGTAGACACCTGCAGCAGAGAGGAGTACTAACAGAGGAGGAGATTGACCATGAGGGGGAGAGGAGGGGGTAGACACCTGCAGCAGAGAGGAGTACTGACAGAGGAGGAGATTGACCAGGAGGTGGAGAGGAGGGGGTAGACACCTGCAGCAGAGAGGAGTACTGACAGAGGAGAAGATTGACCATGAGGGGGAGAGGAGGGGGTAGACACCTGCAGCAGAGAGGAGTACTGACAGAGGAGAAGATTGACCATGAGGGGGAGAGGAGGGGGTAGACACCTCCAGCAGAGAGGAGTACTAACAGAGGAGGAGATTGACCAGGAGGTGGAGAGGAGGGGGTAGACACCTCCAGCAGAGAGGAGTACTGACAGAGGAGGAGATTGACCAGGAGGTACAGAGGAGGGGGAGAGGAGGGGGTAGTCACCTCCAGCAGAGAGGAGTACTGACAGAGGAGGAGATTGACCAGGAGGTACAGAGGAGGGGGAGAGGAGGGGGTAGACACCTCCAGCAGAGAGGAGTACTGACAGAGGAGGAGATTGACCAGGAGGTACAGAGGAGGGGGAGAGGAGGGGGTAGTCACCTCCAGCAGAGAGGAGTACTGACAGAGGAGGAGATTGACCAGGAGGTACAGAGGAGGGGGAGAGGAGGGGGTAGTCACCTCCAGCAGAGAGGAGTACTGACAGAGGAGGAGATTGACCAGGAGGTACAGAGGAGGGGGAGAGGAGGGGGTAGACACCTGCAGCAGAGAGGAGTACTGACAGAGGAGAAGATTGACCATGAGGGGGAGAGGAGGGGGTAGACACCTCCAGCAGAGAGGAGTACTAACAGAGGAGGAGATTGACCAGGAGGTACAGAGGAGGGGGAGAGGAGGGGGTAGACACCTCCAGCAGAGAGGAGTTCTGACAGAGGAGGAGATTGACCAGGAGGTACAGAGGAGGGGGAGAGGAGGGGGTAGTCACCTCCAGCAGAGAGGAGTACTGACAGAGGAGGAGATTGACCAGGAGGTACAGAGGAGGGGGAGAGGAGGGGGTAGTCACCTCCAGCAGAGAGGAGTACTGACAGAGGAGGAGATTGACCAGGAGGTACAGAGGAGGGGGAGAGGAGGGGGTAGACACCTCTAGCAGAGAGGAGTACTGACAGAGGAGGAGATTGACCATGAGGGGGAGAGGAGGGGGTAGACACCTGCAGCAGAGAGGAGTACTGACAGAGGAAGAGATTGACCAGGAGGTACAGAGGAGGGGGAGAGGAGGGGGTAGTCACCTCCAGCAGAGAGGAGTACTGACAGAGGAGGAGATTGACCAGGAGGTACAGAGGAGGGGGTAGACACCTGCAGCAGAGAGGAGTACTGACAGAGGAGGAGATTGACCAGGAGGTACAGAGGAGGGGGAGAGGAGGGGGTAGACACCTGCAGCAGAGAGGAGTACTAACAGAGGAGGAGATTGACCATGAGGGGGAGAGGAGGGGGTAGACACCTGCAGCAGAGAGGAGTACTGACAGAGGAGGAGATTGACCAGGAGGTGGAGAGGAGGGGGTAGACACCTGCAGCAGAGAGGAGTACTGACAGAGGAGAAGATTGACCATGAGGGGGAGAGGAGGGGGTAGACACCTGCAGCAGAGAGGAGTACTGACAGAGGAGAAGATTGACCATGAGGGGGAGAGGAGGGGGTAGACACCTCCAGCAGAGAGGAGTACTAACAGAGGAGGAGATTGACCAGGAGGTACAGAGGAGGGGGAGAGGAGGGGGTAGACACCTCCAGCAGAGAGGAGTACTGACAGAGGAGGAGATTGACCAGGAGGTACAGAGGAGGGGGAGAGGAGGGGGTAGTCACCTCCAGCAGAGAGGAGTACTGACAGAGGAGGAGATTGACCAGGAGGTACAGAGGAGGGGGAGAGGAGGGTGTAGACACCTCCAGCAGAGAGGAGTACTGACAGAGGAGGAGATTGACCAGGAGGTACAGAGGAGGGGGAGAGGAGGGGGTAGTCACCTCCAGCAGAGAGGAGTACTGACAGAGGAGGAGATTGACCAGGAGGTACAGAGGAGGGGGAGAGGAGGGGGTAGTCACCTCCAGCAGAGAGGAGTACTGACAGAGGAGGAGATTGACCAGGAGGTACAGAGGAGGGGGAGAGGAGGGGGTAGACACCTGCAGCAGAGAGGAGTACTGACAGAGGAGAAGATTGACCATGAGGGGGAGAGGAGGGGGTAGACACCTCCAGCAGAGAGGAGTACTAACAGAGGAGGAGATTGACCAGGAGGTACAGAGGAGGGGGAGAGGAGGGGGTAGACACCTCCAGCAGAGAGGAGTTCTGACAGAGGAGGAGATTGACCAGGAGGTACAGAGGAGGGGGAGAGGAGGGGGTAGTCACCTCCAGCAGAGAGGAGTACTGACAGAGGAGGAGATTGACCAGGAGGTACAGAGGAGGGGGAGAGGAGGGGGTAGTCACCTCCAGCAGAGAGGAGTACTGACAGAGGAGGAGATTGACCAGGAGGTACAGAGGAGGGGGAGAGGAGGGGGTAGACACCTCTAGCAGAGAGGAGTACTGACAGAGGAGGAGATTGACCATGAGGGGGAGAGGAGGGGGTAGACACCTGCAGCAGAGAGGAGTACTGACAGAGGAAGAGATTGACCAGGAGGTACAGAGGAGGGGGAGAGGAGGGGGTAGTCACCTCCAGCAGAGAGGAGTACTAACAGAGGAGGAGATTGACCAGGAAGTACAGAGGAGGGGGAGAGGAGGGGGTAGTCACCTCCAGCAGAGAGGAGTACTGACAGAGGAGGAGATTGACCAGGAGGTACAGAGGAGGGGGAGAGGAGGGGGTAGACACCTCTAGCAGAGAGGAGTACTGACAGAGGAGGAGATTGACCATGAGGGGGAGAGGAGGGGGTAGACACCTCCAGCAGAGAGGGGGAGAGGAGGGGGTAGACACCTCCAGCAGAGAGGAGTACTGACAGAGGAGGAGATTGACCATGGGGGGGAGAGGAGGGGGTAGACACCTGCAGCAGAGAGGAGT
This sequence comes from Oncorhynchus mykiss, assembly GCF_013265735.2. Taxonomy (NCBI): domain Eukaryota; kingdom Metazoa; phylum Chordata; class Actinopteri; order Salmoniformes; family Salmonidae; genus Oncorhynchus; species Oncorhynchus mykiss. The sequence continues at coordinate 37,335,883 of NC_048591.1, forward strand.
ACTGACAGAGGAGGAGATTGACCAGGAGGTGGAGAGGAGGGGGAGAGGAGAGGGTAGTCACCTCCAGCAGAGAGGAGTACTGACAGAGGAGGAGATTGACCAGTAGGTACAGAGGAGGGGGTAGACACCTCTAGCAGAGAGGAGTACTGACAGAGGAGGAGATTGACCAGGAGGTACAGAGGAGGGGGAGAGGAGGGGGTAGTCACCTCCAGCAGAGAGGAGTACTAACAGAGGAGGAGATTGACCAGGAGGTACAGAGGAGGGGGAGAGGAGGGGGTAGTCACCTCCAGCAGAGAGGAGTACTAACAGAGGAGGAGATTGACCAGGAGGTACAGAGGAGGGGGAGAGGAGAGGGTAGTCACCTCCAGCAGAGAGGAGTACTGACAGAGGAGGAGATTGACCAGGAGGTACAGAGGAGGGGGAGAGGAGGGGGTAGACACCTCTAGCAGAGAGGAGTACTGACAGAGGAGGAGATTGACCATGAGGGGGAGAGGAGGGGGTAGACACCTGCAGCAGAGAGGAGTACTGACAGAGGAAGAGATTGACCAGGAGGTACAGAGGAGGGGGAGAGGAGGGGGTAGTCACCTCCAGCAGAGAGGAGTACTAACAGAGGAGGAGATTGACCAGGAAGTACAGAGGAGGGGGAGAGGAGGGGGTAGTCACCTCCAGCAGAGAGGAGTACTGACAGAGGAGGAGATTGACCAGGAGGTACAGAGGAGGGGGAGAGGAGGGGGTAGACACCTCTAGCAGAGAGGAGTACTGACAGAGGAGGAGATTGACCATGAGGGGGAGAGGAGGGGGTAGACACCTCCAGCAGAGAGGAGTACTGACAGAGGAGGAGATTGACCATGGGGGGGAGAGGAGGGGGTAGACACCTGCAGCAGAGAGGAGTACTAACAGAGGAGGAGATTGACCAGGAGGTACAGAGGAGGGGGAGAGGAGGGGGTAGTCACCTCCAGCAGAGAGGAGTACTGACAGAGGAGGAGATTGACCAGGAGGTACAGAGGAGGGGGAGAGGAGGGGGTAGACACCTCCAGCAGAGAGGAGTACTAACAGAGGAGGAGATTGACCAGGAGGTACAGAGGAGGGGGAGAGGAGGGGGTAGACACCTCTAGCAGAGAGGAGTACTGACAGAGGAGGAGATTGACCAGGAGGTACAGAGGAGGGGGAGAGGAGGGGGTAGACACCTCCAGCAGAGAGGAGTACTAACGGAGGAGGAGATTGACCAGGAGGTACAGAGGAGGGGGAGAGGAGGGGGTAGTCACCTCCAGCAGAGAGGAGTACTGACAGAGGAGGAGATTGACCATGAGGGGGAGAGGAGGGGGTAGACACCTGCAGCAGAGAGGAGTACTGACAGAGGAGGAGATTGACCATGAGGGGGAGAGGAGGGGGTAGACACCTGCAGCAGAGAGGAGTACTGACAGAGGAAGAGATTGACCAGGAGGTACAGAGGAGGGGGAGAGGAGGGGGTAGTCACCTCCAGCAGAGAGGAGTACTAACAGAGGAGGAGATTGACCAGGAAGTACAGAGGAGGGGGAGAGGAGGGGGTAGTCACCTCCAGCAGAGAGGAGTACTGACAGAGGAGGAGATTGACCAGGAGGTACAGAGGAGGGGGAGAGGAGGGGGTAGACACCTCTAGCAGAGAGGAGTACTGACAGAGGAGGAGATTGACCATGAGGGGGAGAGGAGGGGGTAGACACCTGCAGCAGAGAGGAGTACTGACAGAGGAAGAGATTGACCAGGAGGTACAGAGGAGGGGGAGAGGAGGGGGTAGTCACCTCCAGCAGAGAGGAGTACTAACAGAGGAGGAGATTGACCAGGAAGTACAGAGGAGGGGGAGAGGAGGGGGTAGTCACCTCCAGCAGAGAGGAGTACTGACAGAGGAGGAGATTGACCAGGAGGTACAGAGGAGGGGGAGAGGAGGGGGTAGACACCTCTAGCAGAGAGGAGTACTGACAGAGGAGGAGATTGACCATGAGGGGGAGAGGAGGGGGTAGACACCTCCAGCAGAGAGGAGTACTGACAGAGGAGGAGATTGACCAGGAGGTGGAGAGGAGGGGGTAGACACCTCCAGCAGAGAGGAGTACTGACAGAGGAGGAGATTGACCATGGGGGGGAGAGGAGGGGGTAGACACCTGCAGCAGAGAGGAGTACTGACAGAGGAGGAGATTGACCAGGAGGTGGAGAGGAGGGGGTAGACACCTGCAGCAGAGAGGAGTACTGACAGAGGAGGAGATTGACCAGGAGGTACAGAGGAGGGGGAGAGGAGGGGGTAGACACCTGCAGCAGAGAGGAGTACTGACAGAGGAGGAGATTGACCAGGAGGTGGAGAGGAGGGGGTAGACACCTGCAGCAGAGAGGAGTACTGACAGAGGAGAAGATTGACCATGAGGGGGAGAGGAGGGGGTAGACACCTGCAGCAGAGAGGAGTACTGACAGAGGAGAAGATTGACCATGAGGGGGAGAGGAGGGGGTAGACACCTGCAGCAGAGAGGAGTACTGACAGAGGAGGAGATTGACCAGGAGGTGGAGAGGAGGGGGTAGACACCTGCAGCAGAGAGGAGTACTGACAGAGGAGGAGATTGACCAGGAGGTACAGAGGAGGGGGAGAGGAGGGGGTAGACACCTGCAGCAGAGAGGAGTACTGACAGAGGAGGAGATTGACCAGGAGGTGGAGAGGAGGGGGTAGACACCTGCAGCAGAGAGGAGTACTGACAGAGGAGAAGATTGACCATGAGGGGGAGAGGAGGGGGTAGACACCTGCAGCAGAGAGGAGTACTGACAGAGGAGAAGATTGACCATGAGGGGGAGAGGAGGGGGTAGACACCTCCAGCAGAGAGGAGTACTGACAGAGGAGGAGATTGACCAGGAGGTACAGAGGAAGGGGAGAGGAGGGGGTAGACACCTCCAGCAGAGAGGAGTACTGACAGAGGAGGAGATTGACCAGGAGGTACAGAGGAGGGGGAGAGGAGGGGGTAGTCACCTCCAGCAGAGAGGAGTACTGACAGAGGAGGAGATTGACCAGGAGGTACAGAGGAGGGGGAGAGGAGGGGGTAGACACCTCCAGCAGAGAGGAGTACTGACAGTGGAGGAGATTGACCAGGAGGTACAGAGGAGGGGGAGAGGAGGGGGTAGTCACCTCCAGCAGAGAGGAGTACTGACAGAGGAGGAGATTGACCAGGAGGTACAGAGGAGGGGGAGAGGAGGGGGTAGTCACCTCCAGCAGAGAGGAGTACTGACAGAGGAGGAGATTGACCAGGAGGTACAGAGGAGGGGGAGAGGAGGGGGTAGACACCTGCAGCAGAGAGGAGTACTGACAGAGGAGAAGATTGACCATGAGGGGGAGAGGAGGGGGTAGACACCTCCAGCAGAGAGGAGTACTAACAGAGGAGGAGATTGACCAGGAGGTACAGAGGAGGGGGAGAGGAGGGGGTAGACACCTCCAGCAGAGAGGAGTACTGACAGAGGAGGAGATTGACCAGGAGGTACAGAGGAGGGGGAGAGGAGGGGGTAGTCACCTCCAGCAGAGAGGAGTACTGACAGAGGAGGAGATTGACCAGGAGGTACAGAGGAGGGGGTAGTCACCTCCAGCAGAGAGGAGTACTGACAGAGGAGGAGATTGACCAGGAGGTACAGAGGAGGGGGAGAGGAGGGGGTAGACACCTCCAGCAGAGAGGAGTACTGACAGAGGAGGAGATTGACCAGGAGGTACAGAGGAGGGGGAGAGGAGGGGGTAGACACCTCCAGCAGAGAGGAGTACTAACAGAGGAGGAGATTGACCAGGAGGTACAGAGGAGGGGAAGAGGAGGGGGTAGACACCTCTAGCAGAGAGGAGTACTGACAGAGGAGGAGATTGACCAGGAGGTACAGAGGAGGGGGAGAGGAGGGGGTAGACACCTCTAGCAGAGAGGAGTACTGACAGAGGAGGAGATTGACCATGAGGGGGAGAGGAGGGGGTAGTCACCTCCAGCAGAGAGGAGTACTAACAGAGGAGGCGATTGACCAGGAGGTACAGAGGAGGGGGAGAGGAGGGGGTAGTCACCTCCAGCAGAGAGGAGTACTGACAGAGGAGGAGATTGACCAGGAGGTACAGAGGAGGGGGAGAGGAGGGGGTAGACACCTCTAGCAGAGAGGAGTACTGACAGAGGAGGAGATTGACCATGAGGGGGAGAGGAGGGGGTAGACACCTGCAGCAGAGAGGAGTACTGACAGAGGAAGAGATTGACCAGGAGGTACAGAGGAGGGGGAGAGGAGGGGGTAGTCACCTCCAGCAGAGAGGAGTACTAACAGAGGAGGAGATTGACCAGGAAGTACAGAGGAGGGGGAGAGGAGGGGGTAGTCACCTCCAGCAGAGAGGAGTACTGACAGAGGAGGAGATTGACCAGGAAGTACAGAGGAGGGGGAGAGGAGGGGGTAGTCACCTCCAGCAGAGAGGAGTACTGACAGAGGAGGAGATTGACCAGGAGGTACAGAGGAGGGGGAGAGGAGGGGGTAGACACCTCTAGCAGAGAGGAGTACTGACAGAGGAGGAGATTGACCATGAGGGGGAGAGGAGGGGGTAGACACCTCCAGCAGAGAGGAGTACTGACAGAGGAGGAGATTGACCAGGAGGTGGAGAGGAGGGGGTAGACACCTCCAGCAGAGAGGAGTACTGACAGAGGAGGAGATTGACCATGGGGGGGAGAGGAGGGGGTAGACACCTGCAGCAGAGAGGAGTACTGACAGAGGAGGAGATTGACCAGGAGGTGGAGAGGAGGGGGTAGACACCTGCAGCAGAGAGGAGTACTGACAGAGGAGGAGATTGACCAGGAGGTACAGAGGAGGGGGAGAGGAGGGGGTAGACACCTGCAGCAGAGAGGAGTACTGACAGAGGAGGAGATTGACCAGGAGGTGGAGAGGAGGGGGTAGACACCTGCAGCAGAGAGGAGTACTGACAGAGGAGAAGATTGACCATGAGGGGGAGAGGAGGGGGTAGACACCTGCAGCAGAGAGGAGTACTGACAGAGGAGAAGATTGACCATGAGGGGGAGAGGAGGGGGTAGACACCTGCAGCAGAGAGGAGTACTAACAGAGGAGGAGATTGACCAGGAGGTACAGAGGAGGGGGAGAGGAGGGGGTAGTCACCTCCAGCAGAGAGGAGTACTGACAGAGGAGGAGATTGACCAGGAGGTACAGAGGAGGGGGAGAGGAGGGGGTAGACACCTCTAGCAGAGAGGAGTACTGACAGAGGAGGAGATTGACCATGAGGGGGAGAGGAGGGGGTAGTCACCTCCAGCAGAGAGGAGTACTAACAGAGGAGGAGATTGACCAGGAGGTACAGAGGAGGGGGAGAGGAGGGGGTAGTCACCTCCAGCAGAGAGGAGTACTGACAGAGGAGGAGATTGACCATGAGGGGGAGAGGAGGGGGTAGTCACCTCCAGCAGAGAGGAGTACTGACAGAGGAGGAGATTGACCAGGAGGTACAGAGGAGGGGGAGAGGAGGGGGTAGACACCTCCAGCAGAGAGGAGTACTAACAGAGGAGGAGATTGACCAGGAGGTACAGAGGAGGGGGAGAGGAGGGGGTAGACACCTCTAGCAGAGAGGAGTACTGACAGAGGAGGAGATTGACCAGGAGGTACAGAGGAGGGGGAGAGGAGGGGGTAGACACCTCCAGCAGAGAGGAGTACTAACGGAGGAGGAGATTGACCAGGAGGTACAGAGGAGGGGGAGAGGAGGGGGTAGTCACCTCCAGCAGAGAGGAGTACTGACAGAGGAGGAGATTGACCATGAGGGGGAGAGGAGGGGGTAGACACCTGCAGCAGAGAGGAGTACTGACAGAGGAGGAGATTGACCATGAGGGGGAGAGGAGGGGGTAGACACCTGCAGCAGAGAGGAGTACTGACAGAGGAAGAGATTGACCAGGAGGTACAGAGGAGGGGGAGAGGAGGGGGTAGTCACCTCCAGCAGAGAGGAGTACTAACAGAGGAGGAGATTGACCAGGAAGTACAGAGGAGGGGGAGAGGAGGGGGTAGTCACCTCCAGCAGAGAGGAGTACTGACAGAGGAGGAGATTGACCAGGAGGTACAGAGGAGGGGGAGAGGAGGGGGTAGACACCTCTAGCAGAGAGGAGTACTGACAGAGGAGGAGATTGACCATGAGGGGGAGAGGAGGGGGTAGACACCTGCAGCAGAGAGGAGTACTGACAGAGGAAGAGATTGACCAGGAGGTACAGAGGAGGGGGAGAGGAGGGGGTAGTCACCTCCAGCAGAGAGGAGTACTAACAGAGGAGGAGATTGACCAGGAAGTACAGAGGAGGGGGAGAGGAGGGGGTAGTCACCTCCAGCAGAGAGGAGTACTGACAGAGGAGGAGATTGACCAGGAGGTACAGAGGAGGGGGAGAGGAGGGGGTAGACACCTCTAGCAGAGAGGAGTACTGACAGAGGAGGAGATTGACCAGGAGGTACAGAGGAGGGGGTAGTCACCTGCAGCAGAGAGGAGTACTGACAGAGGAGAAGATTGACCATGAGGGGGAGAGGAGGGGGTAGACACCTCCAGCAGAGAGGAGTACTAACAGAGGAGGAGATTGACCAGGAGGTACAGAGGAGGGGGAGAGGAGGGGGTAGACACCTCCAGCAGAGAGGAGTACTGACAGAGGAGGAGATTGACCAGGAGGTACAGAGGAGGGGGAGAGGAGGGGGTAGTCACCTCCAGCAGAGAGGAGTACTGACAGAGGAGGAGATTGACCAGGAGGTACAGAGGAGGGGGTAGTCACCTCCAGCAGAGAGGAGTACTGACAGAGGAGGAGATTGACCAGGAGGTACAGAGGAGGGGGAGAGGAGGGGGTAGACACCTCCAGCAGAGAGGAGTACTGACAGAGGAGGAGATTGACCAGGAGGTACAGAGGAGGGGGAGAGGAGGGGGTAGACACCTCCAGCAGAGAGGAGTACTAACAGAGGAGGAGATTGACCAGGAGGTACAGAGGGGAAGAGGAGGGGGTAGACACCTCTAGCAGAGAGGAGTACTGACAGAGGAGGAGATTGACCAGGAGGTACAGAGGAGGGGGAGAGGAGGGGGTAGACACCTCTAGCAGAGAGGAGTACTGACAGAGGAGGAGATTGACCATGAGGGGGAGAGGAGGGGGTAGTCACCTCCAGCAGAGAGGAGTACTAACAGAGGAGGAGATTGACCAGGAGGTACAGAGGAGGGGGAGAGGAGGGGGTAGTCACCTCCAGCAGAGAGGAGTACTGACAGAGGAGGAGATTGACCAGGAGGTACAGAGGAGGGGGAGAGGAGGGGGTAGACACCTCTAGCAGAGAGGAGTACTGACAGAGGAGGAGATTGACCATGAGGGGGAGAGGAGGGGGTAGACACCTGCAGCAGAGAGGAGTACTGACAGAGGAAGAGATTGACCAGGAGGTACAGAGGAGGGGGAGAGGAGGGGGTAGTCACCTCCAGCAGAGAGGAGTACTAACAGAGGAGGAGATTGACCAGGAAGTACAGAGGAGGGGGAGAGGAGGGGGTAGTCACCTCCAGCAGAGAGGAGTACTGACAGAGGAGGAGATTGACCAGGAGGTACAGAGGAGGGGGAGAGGAGGGGGTAGACACCTCTAGCAGAGAGGAGTACTGACAGAGGAGGAGATTGACCATGAGGGGGAGAGGAGGGGGTAGACACCTCCAGCAGAGAGGAGTACTGACAGAGGAGGAGATTGACCAGGAGGTGGAGAGGAGGGGGTAGACACCTCCAGCAGAGAGGAGTACTGACAGAGGAGGAGATTGACCATGGGGGGGAGAGGAGGGGGTAGACACCTGCAGCAGAGAGGAGTACTGACAGAGGAGGAGATTGACCAGGAGGTGGAGAGGAGGGGGTAGACACCTGCAGCAGAGAGGAGTACTGACAGAGGAGGAGATTGACCAGGAGGTACAGAGGAGGGGGAGAGGAGGGGGTAGACACCTGCAGCAGAGAGGAGTACTGACAGAGGAGGAGATTGACCAGGAGGTGGAGAGGAGGGGGTAGACACCTGCAGCAGAGAGGAGTACTGACAGAGGAGAAGATTGACCATGAGGGGGAGAGGAGGGGGTAGACACCTGCAGCAGAGAGGAGTACTGACAGAGGAGAAGATTGACCATGAGGGGGAGAGGAGGGGGTAGACACCTGCAGCAGAGAGGAGTACTAACAGAGGAGGAGATTGACCAGGAGGTACAGAGGAGGGGGAGAGGAGGGGGTAGTCACCTCCAGCAGAGAGGAGTACTGACAGAGGAGGAGATTGACCAGGAGGTACAGAGGAGGGGGAGAGGAGGGGGTAGACACCTCTAGCAGAGAGGAGTACTGACAGAGGAGGAGATTGACCATGAGGGGGAGAGGAGGGGGTAGTCACCTCCAGCAGAGAGGAGTACTAACAGAGGAGGAGATTGACCAGGAGGTACAGAGGAGGGGGAGAGGAGGGGGTAGTCACCTCCAGCAGAGAGGAGTACTGACAGAGGAGGAGATTGACCATGAGGGGGAGAGGAGGGGGTAGTCACCTCCAGCAGAGAGGAGTACTGACAGAGGAGGAGATTGACCAGGAGGTACAGAGGAGGGGGAGAGGAGGGGGTAGACACCTCCAGCAGAGAGGAGTACTAACAGAGGAGGAGATTGACCAGGAGGTACAGAGGAGGGGGAGAGGAGGGGGTAGACACCTCTAGCAGAGAGGAGTACTGACAGAGGAGGAGATTGACCAGGAGGTACAGAGGAGGGGGAGAGGAGGGGGTAGACACCTCCAGCAGAGAGGAGTACTAACGGAGGAGGAGATTGACCAGGAGGTACAGAGGAGGGGGAGAGGAGGGGGTAGTCACCTCCAGCAGAGAGGAGTACTGACAGAGGAGGAGATTGACCATGAGGGGGAGAGGAGGGGGTAGACACCTGCAGCAGAGAGGAGTACTGACAGAGGAGGAGATTGACCATGAGGGGGAGAGGAGGGGGTAGACACCTGCAGCAGAGAGGAGTACTGACAGAGGAAGAGATTGACCAGGAGGTACAGAGGAGGGGGAGAGGAGGGGGTAGTCACCTCCAGCAGAGAGGAGTACTAACAGAGGAGGAGATTGACCAGGAAGTACAGAGGAGGGGGAGAGGAGGGGGTAGTCACCTCCAGCAGAGAGGAGTACTGACAGAGGAGGAGATTGACCAGGAGGTACAGAGGAGGGGGAGAGGAGGGGGTAGACACCTCTAGCAGAGAGGAGTACTGACAGAGGAGGAGATTGACCATGAGGGGGAGAGGAGGGGGTAGACACCTGCAGCAGAGAGGAGTACTGACAGAGGAAGAGATTGACCAGGAGGTACAGAGGAGGGGGAGAGGAGGGGGTAGTCACCTCCAGCAGAGAGGAGTACTAACAGAGGAGGAGATTGACCAGGAAGTACAGAGGAGGGGGAGAGGAGGGGGTAGTCACCTCCAGCAGAGAGGAGTACTGACAGAGGAGGAGATTGACCAGGAGGTACAGAGGAGGGGGAGAGGAGGGGGTAGACACCTCTAGCAGAGAGGAGTACTGACAGAGGAGGAGATTGACCATGAGGGGGAGAGGAGGGGGTAGACACCTCCAGCAGAGAGGGGGAGAGGAGGGGGTAGACACCTCCAGCAGAGAGGAGTACTAACAGAGGAGGAGATTGACCAGGAGGTACAGAGGAGGGGGAGAGGAGGGGGTAGACACCTCCAGCAGAGAGGAGTTCTGACAGAGGAGGAGATTGACCAGGAGGTACAGAGGAGGGGGTAGTCACCTCCAGCAGAGAGGAGTACTGACAGAGGAGGAGATTGACCAGGAGGTACAGAGGAGGGGGAGAGGAGGGGGTAGTCACCTCCAGCAGAGAGGAGTACTGACAGAGGAGGAGATTGACCAGGAGGTACAGAGGAGGGGGAGAGGAGGGGGTAGACACCTCTAGCAGAGAGGAGTACTGACAGAGGAGGAGATTGACCATGAGGGGGAGAGGAGGGGGTAGACACCTGCAGCAGAGAGGAGTACTGACAGAGGAGGAGATTGACCATGAGGGGGAGAGGAGGGGGTAGACACCTGCAGCAGAGAGGAGTACTGACAGAGGAAGAGATTGACCAGGAGGTACAGAGGAGGGGGAGAGGAGGGGGTAGTCACCTCCAGCAGAGAGGAGTACTAACAGAGGAGGAGATTGACCAGGAAGTACAGAGGAGGGGGAGAGGAGGGGGTAGTCACCTCCAGCAGAGAGGAGTACTGACAGAGGAGGAGATTGACCAGGAGGTACAGAGGAGGGGGAGAGGAGGGGGTAGACACCTCTAGCAGAGAGGAGTACTGACAGAGGAGGAGATTGACCATGAGGGGGAGAGGAGGGGGTAGACACCTGCAGCAGAGAGGAGTACTGACAGAGGAAGAGATTGACCAGGAGGTACAGAGGAGGGGGAGAGGAGGGGGTAGTCACCTCCAGCAGAGAGGAGTACTAACAGAGGAGGAGATTGACCAGGAAGTACAGAGGAGGGGGAGAGGAGGGGGTAGTCACCTCCAGCAGAGAGGAGTACTGACAGAGGAGGAGATTGACCAGGAGGTACAGAGGAGGGGGAGAGGAGGGGGTAGACACCTCTAGCAGAGAGGAGTACTGACAGAGGAGGAGATTGACCATGAGGGGGAGAGGAGGGGGTAGACACCTCCAGCAGAGAGGGGGAGAGGAGGGGGTAGACACCTCCAGCAGAGAGGAGTACTAACAGAGGAGGAGATTGACCAGGAGGTACAGAGGAGGGGGAGAGGAGGGGGTAGACACCTCCAGCAGAGAGGAGTTCTGACAGAGGAGGAGATTGACCAGGAGGTACAGAGGAGGGGGAGAGGAGGGGGTAGTCACCTCCAGCAGAGAGGAGTACTGACAGAGGAGGAGATTGACCAGGAGGTACAGAGGAGGGGGAGAGGAGGGGGTAGTCACCTCCAGCAGAGAGGAGTACTGACAGAGGAGGAGATTGACCAGGAGGTACAGAGGAGGGGGAGAGGAGGGGGTAGACACCTCTAGCAGAGAGGAGTACTGACAGAGGAGGAGATTGACCATGAGGGGGAGAGGAGGGGGTAGACACCTGCAGCAGAGAGGAGTACTGACAGAGGAAGAGATTGACCAGGAGGTACAGAGGAGGGGGAGAGGAGGGGGTAGTCACCTCCAGCAGAGAGGAGTACTAACAGAGGAGGAGATTGACCAGGAAGTACAGAGGAGGGGGAGAGGAGGGGGTAGTCACCTCCAGCAGAGAGGAGTACTGACAGAGGAGGAGATTGACCAGGAGGTACAGAGGAGGGGGAGAGGAGGGGGTAGACACCTCTAGCAGAGAGGAGTACTGACAGAGGAGGAGATTGACCATGAGGGGGAGAGGAGGGGGTAGACACCTCCAGCAGAGAGGGGGAGAGGAGGGGGTAGACACCTCCAGCAGAGAGGAGTACTGACAGAGGAGGAGATTGACCATGGGGGGGAGAGGAGGGGGTAGACACCTGCAGCAGAGAGGAGTACTGACAGAGGAGGAGATTGACCAGGAGGTGGAGAGGAGGGGGAGAGGAGAGGGTAGTCACCTCCAGCAGAGAGGAGTACTGACAGAGGAGGAGATTGACCAGGAGGTACAGAGGAGGGGGAGAGGAGGGGGTAGACACCTCTAGCAGAGAGGAGTACTGACAGAGGAGGAGATTGACCAGGAGGTACAGAGGAGGGGGAGAGGAGGGGGTAGTCACCTCCAGCAGAGAGGAGTACTAACAGAGGAGGAGATTGACCAGGAGGTACAGAGGAGGGGGAGAGGAGGGGGTAGTCACCTCCAGCAGAGAGGAGTACTAACAGAGGAGGAGATTGACCAGGAGGTACAGAGGAGGGGGAGAGGAGAGGGTAGTCACCTCCAGCAGAGAGGAGTACTGACAGAGGAGGAGATTGACCAGGAGGTACAGAGGAGGGGGAGAGGAGGGGGTAGACACCTCTAGCAGAGAGGAGTACTGACAGAGGAGGAGATTGACCATGAGGGGGAGAGGAGGGGGTAGACACATGCAGCAGAGAGGAGTACTGACAGAGGAAGAGATTGACCAGGAGGTACAGAGGAGGGGGAGAGGAGGGGGTAGTCACCTCCAGCAGAGAGGAGTACTAACAGAGGAGGAGATTGACCAGGAAGTACAGAGGAGGGGGAGAGGAGGGGGTAGTCACCTCCAGCAGAGAGGAGTACTGACAGAGGAGGAGATTGACCAGGAGGTACAGAGGAGGGGGAGAGGAGGGGGTAGACACCTCTAGCAGAGAGGAGTACTGACAGAGGAGGAGATTGACCATGAGGGAGAGAGGAGGGGGTAGACACCTCCAGCAGAGAGGAGTACTGACAGAGGAGGAGATTGACCATGGGGGGGAGAGGAGGGGGTAGACACCTGCAGCAGAGAGGAGTACTAACAGAGGAGGAGATTGACCAGGAGGTACAGAGGAGGGGGAGAGGAGGGGGTAGTCACCTCCAGCAGAGAGGAGTACTAACAGAGGAGGAGATTGACCAGGAGGTACAGAGGAGGGGGAGAGGAGGGGGTAGTCACCTCCAGCAGAGAGGAGTACTGACAGAGGAGGAGATTGACCAGGAGGTACAGAGGAGGGGGAGAGGAGGGGGTAGACACCTCTAGCAGAGAGGAGTACTGACAGAGGAGGAGATTGACCATGAGGGGGAGAGGAGGGGGTAGACACCTGCAGCAGAGAGGAGTACTGACAGAGGAAGAGATTGACCAGGAGGTACAGAGGAGGGGGAGAGGAGGGGGTAGTCACCTCCAGCAGAGAGGAGTACTAACAGAGGAGGAGATTGACCAGGAAGTACAGAGGAGGGGGAGAGGAGGGGGTAGTCACCTCCAGCAGAGAGGAGTACTGACAGAGGAGGAGATTGACCAGGAGGTACAGAGGAGGGGGAGAGGAGGGGGTAGACACCTCTAGCAGAGAGGAGTACTGACAGAGGAGGAGATTGACCATGAGGGGGAGAGGAGGGGGTAGACACCTGCAGCAGAGAGGAGTACTGACAGAGGAGGAGATTGACCATGAGGGGGAGAGGAGGGGGTAGACACCTGCAGCAGAGAGGAGTACTGACAGAGGAGGAGATTGACCATGAGGGGGAGAGGAGGGGGTAGACACCTCTAGCAGAGAGGAGTACTGACAGAGGAGGAGATTGACCATGAGGGGGAGAGGAGGGGGTAGACACCTCCAGCAGAGAGGAGTACTGACAGAGGAGGAGATTGACCAGGAGGTGGAGAGGAGGGGGTAGACACCTCCAGCAGAGAGGAGTACTGACAGAGGAGGAGATTGACCATGGGGGGGAGAGGAGGGGGTAGACACCTGCAGCAGAGAGGAGTACTGACAGAGGAGGAGATTGACCAGGAGGTGGAGAGGAGGGGGTAGACACCTGCAGCAGAGAGGAGTACTGACAGAGGAGGAGATTGACCAGGAGGTACAGAGGAGGGGGAGAGGAGGGGGTAGACACCTGCAGCAGAGAGGAGTACTGACAGAGGAGGAGATTGACCAGGAGGTGGAGAGGAGGGGGTAGACACCTGCAGCAGAGAGGAGTACTGACAGAGGAGAAGATTGACCATGAGGGGGAGAGGAGGGGGTAGACACCTGCAGCAGAGAGGAGTACTGACAGAGGAGAAGATTGACCATGAGGGGGAGAGGAGGGGGTAGACACCTGCAGCAGAGAGGAGTACTGACAGAGGAGGAGATTGACCAGGAGGTGGAGAGGAGGGGGTAGACACCTGCAGCAGAGAGGAGTACTGACAGAGGAGGAGATTGACCAGGAGGTACAGAGGAGGGGGAGAGGAGGGGGTAGACACCTGCAGCAGAGAGGAGTACTGACAGAGGAGGAGATTGACCAGGAGGTGGAGAGGAGGGGGTAGACACCTGCAGCAGAGAGGAGTACTGACAGAGGAGAAGATTGACCATGAGGGGGAGAGGAGGGGGTAGACACCTGCAGCAGAGAGGAGTACTGACAGAGGAGAAGATTGACCATGAGGGGGAGAGGAGGGGGTAGACACCTCCAGCAGAGAGGAGTACTGACAGAGGAGGAGATTGACCAGGAGGTACAGAGGAAGGGGAGAGGAGGGGGTAGACACCTCCAGCAGAGAGGAGTACTGACAGAGGAGGAGATTGACCAGGAGGTACAGAGGAGGGGGAGAGGAGGGGGTAGTCACCTCCAGCAGAGAGGAGTACTGACAGAGGAGGAGATTGACCAGGAGGTACAGAGGAGGGGGAGAGGAGGGGGTAGACACCTCCAGCAGAGAGGAGTACTGACAGAGGAGGAGATTGACCAGGAGGTACAGAGGAGGGGGAGAGGAGGGGGTAGTCACCTCCAGCAGAGAGGAGTACTGACAGAGGAGGAGATTGACCAGGAGGTACAGAGGAGGGGGAGAGGAGGGGGTAGTCACCTCCAGCAGAGAGGAGTACTGACAGAGGAGGAGATTGACCAGGAGGTACAGAGGAGGGGGAGAGGAGGGGGTAGACACCTGCAGCAGAGAGGAGTACTGACAGAGGAGAAGATTGACCATGAGGGGGAGAGGAGGGGGTAGACACCTCCAGCAGAGAGGAGTACTAACAGAGGAGGAGATTGACCAGGAGGTACAGAGGAGGGGGAGAGGAGGGGGTAGACACCTCCAGCAGAGAGGAGTACTGACAGAGGAGGAGATTGACCAGGAGGTACAGAGGAGGGGGAGAGGAGGGGGTAGTCACCTCCAGCAGAGAGGAGTACTGACAGAGGAGGAGATTGACCAGGAGGTACAGAGGAGGGGGTAGTCACCTCCAGCAGAGAGGAGTACTGACAGAGGAGGAGATTGACCAGGAGGTACAGAGGAGGGGGAGAGGAGGGGGTAGACACCTCCAGCAGAGAGGAGTACTGACAGAGGAGGAGATTGACCAGGAGGTACAGAGGAGGGGGAGAGGAGGGGGTAGACACCTCCAGCAGAGAGGAGTACTAACAGAGGAGGAGATTGACCAGGAGGTACAGAGGAGGGGAAGAGGAGGGGGTAGACACCTCTAGCAGAGAGGAGTACTGACAGAGGAGGAGATTGACCAGGAGGTACAGAGGAGGGGGAGAGGAGGGGGTAGACACCTCTAGCAGAGAGGAGTACTGACAGAGGAGGAGATTGACCATGAGGGGGAGAGGAGGGGGTAGACACCTCTAGCAGAGAGGAGTACTGACAGAGGAGGAGATTGACCAGGAGGTACAGAGGAGGGGGAGAGGAGGGGGTAGTCACCTCCAGCAGAGAGGAGTACTGACAGAGGAGGAGATTGACCAGGAGGTACAGAGGAGGGGGAGAGGAGTGGGTAGACACCTCTAGCAGAGAGGAGTACTGACAGAGGAGGAGATTGACCATGAGGGGGAGAGGAGGGGGTAGACACCTGCAGCAGAGAGGAGTACTGACAGAGGAAGAGATTGACCAGGAGGTACAGAGGAGGGGGAGAGGAGGGGGTAGTCACCTCCAGCAGAGAGGAGTACTAACAGAGGAGGAGATTGACCAGGAAGTACAGAGGAGGGGGAGAGGAGGGGGTAGTCACCTCCAGCAGAGAGGAGTACTGACAGAGGAGGAGATTGACCAGGAGGTACAGAGGAGGGGGAGAGGAGGGGGTAGACACCTCTAGCAGAGAGGAGTACTGACAGAGGAGGAGATTGACCATGAGGGGGAGAGGAGGGGGTAGACACCTCCAGCAGAGAGGAGTACTGACAGAGGAGGAGATTGACCAGGAGGTGGAGAGGAGGGGGTAGACACCTCCAGCAGAGAGGAGTACTGACAGAGGAGGAGATTGACCATGGGGGGGAGAGGAGGGGGTAGACACCTGCAGCAGAGAGGAGTACTGACAGAGGAGGAGATTGACCAGGAGGTGGAGAGGAGGGGGTAGACACCTGCAGCAGAGAGGAGTACTGACAGAGGAGGAGATTGACCAGGAGGTACAGAGGAGGGGGAGAGGAGGGGGTAGACACCTGCAGCAGAGAGGAGTACTGACAGAGGAGGAGATTGACCAGGAGGTGGAGAGGAGGGGGTAGACACCTGCAGCAGAGAGGAGTACTGACAGAGGAGAAGATTGACCATGAGGGGGAGAGGAGGGGGTAGACACCTGCAGCAGAGAGGAGTACTGACAGAGGAGAAGATTGACCATGAGGGGGAGAGGAGGGGGTAGACACCTGCAGCAGAGAGGAGTACTAACAGAGGAGGAGATTGACCAGGAGGTACAGAGGAGGGGGAGAGGAGGGGGTAGTCACCTCCAGCAGAGAGGAGTACTGACAGAGGAGGAGATTGACCAGGAGGTACAGAGGAGGGGGAGAGGAGGGGGTAGACACCTCTAGCAGAGAGGAGTACTGACAGAGGAGGAGATTGACCATGAGGGGGAGAGGAGGGGGTAGTCACCTCCAGCAGAGAGGAGTACTAACAGAGGAGGAGATTGACCAGGAGGTACAGAGGAGGGGGAGAGGAGGGGGTAGTCACCTCCAGCAGAGAGGAGTACTGACAGAGGAGGAGATTGACCATGAGGGGGAGAGGAGGGGGTAGTCACCTCCAGCAGAGAGGAGTACTGACAGAGGAGGAGATTGACCAGGAGGTACAGAGGAGGGGGAGAGGAGGGGGTAGACACCTCCAGCAGAGAGGAGTACTAACAGAGGAGGAGATTGACCAGGAGGTACAGAGGAGGGGGAGAGGAGGGGGTAGACACCTCTAGCAGAGAGGAGTACTGACAGAGGAGGAGATTGACCAGGAGGTACAGAGGAGGGGGAGAGGAGGGGGTAGACACCTCCAGCAGAGAGGAGTACTAACGGAGGAGGAGATTGACCAGGAGGTACAGAGGAGGGGGAGAGGAGGGGGTAGTCACCTCCAGCAGAGAGGAGTACTGACAGAGGAGGAGATTGACCATGAGGGGGAGAGGAGGGGGTAGACACCTGCAGCAGAGAGGAGTACTGACAGAGGAGGAGATTGACCATGAGGGGGAGAGGAGGGGGTAGACACCTGCAGCAGAGAGGAGTACTGACAGAGGAAGAGATTGACCAGGAGGTACAGAGGAGGGGGAGAGGAGGGGGTAGTCACCTCCAGCAGAGAGGAGTACTAACAGAGGAGGAGATTGACCAGGAAGTACAGAGGAGGGGGAGAGGAGGGGGTAGTCACCTCCAGCAGAGAGGAGTACTGACAGAGGAGGAGATTGACCAGGAGGTACAGAGGAGGGGGAGAGGAGGGGGTAGACACCTCTAGCAGAGAGGAGTACTGACAGAGGAGGAGATTGACCATGAGGGGGAGAGGAGGGGGTAGACACCTGCAGCAGAGAGGAGTACTGACAGAGGAAGAGATTGACCAGGAGGTACAGAGGAGGGGGAGAGGAGGGGGTAGTCACCTCCAGCAGAGAGGAGTACTAACAGAGGAGGAGATTGACCAGGAAGTACAGAGGAGGGGGAGAGGAGGGGGTAGTCACCTCCAGCAGAGAGGAGTACTGACAGAGGAGGAGATTGACCAGGAGGTACAGAGGAGGGGGAGAGGAGGGGGTAGTCACCTCCAGCAGAGAGGAGTACTGACAGAGGAGGAGATTGACCATGAGGGGGAGAGGAGGGGGTAGACACCTCCAGCAGAGAGGGGGAGAGGAGGGGGTAGACACCTCCAGCAGAGAGGAGTACTGACAGAGGAGGAGATTGACCATGGGGGGGAGAGGAGGGGGTAGACACCTGCAGCAGAGAGGAGTACTGACAGAGGAGGAGATTGACCAGGAGGTGGAGAGGAGGGGGAGAGGAGGGGGTAGACACCTCCAGCAGAGAGGAGTACTGACAGAGGAGGAGATTGACCATGAGGGGGAGAGGAGGGGGTAGACACCTGCAGCAGAGAGGAGTACTGACAGAGGAGGAGATTGACCATGAGGGGGAGAGGAGGGGGTAGACACCTGCAGCAGAGAGGAGTACTGACAGAGGAGGAGATTGACCAGGAGGTACAGAGGAGGGGGAGAGGAGGGGGTAGACACCTCCAGCAGAGAGGAGTACTGACAGAGGAGGAGATTGACCATGAGGGGGAGAGGAGGGGGTAGACACCTGCAGCAGAGAGGAGTACTGACAGAGGAGGAGATTGACCAGGAGGTGGAGAGGGGAGAGATGATAGTAACCACAGCAACCTGTTCTCTCCTCAGATTCGCCGTTTCAGAGAATCTAAGAAAAACACTGCAGAGGAGGATGAAGAGGTTCAGGTGGTGAGTCAGGAACACACACACACACCACACCACACACACACCACACCACACCACACCACACCACACCACACCACATGTATACGTTCATACCAGTACTCTCCTCTCTGTGTAGGCCCTCAACAGAGCTAAAGCTCACCGCATAGAGCGAGGCGAAGACCTGGACCTATCAGATGAGCCTGATGTTTCCATGGATTCGGACGAGGACTCTGCCCCGCCTCCCCCCACCAGGGGCAGGGGGCGGGGGGGGAGGGGGAGGGGCCAAACCACAGCCAGGAGAGGAAGAGGTTTGTTTCTCTCCAAGATCTATTCACTCATGAGAAAGGGTAAATTATATTTATGCATGTATATATTACCGACTGCATTTGTTTGTATGTGTTGTTGGCGTGGGTGCGTTTTGTGTGTGAATGTATTTGTGCCTGTGTGTCCAGGTGCAGCAGAGCCAAAGCCAGCAGGGCGGGCCCGTTCTCAGAAGGCCTCAGTGGTCAACCCCACCCAGGGCAGAAACATCATGGATGGTGAGTGTCTGCTGTGTTGTTGTGTTTCTCAAACCTAAGTGTGTGTGTGTATTATTGTACTGATCTACTACTCATCTTCCACCCCTCCCTCTTTCTCCTCCCTCCATCCTGCAGCGTTCCAGGCTGCACCTCAGCGGCCATCGAGAGGGGCGGTGTCGGCTAAATCTTACACAGATGAGGTTAGTCCCTCACACTCCCCATCTCTGCTTGCTTTATAGACCTTCTTACTGGTCTTGAAGTGAATGTGTGTGTTGTACATAATGTTCTGATGTTGGTGTCCTCTTCCTCCATCTCACCTCCATCTTCCTCCATCTCACCTCCATCTTCCTCCATCTCACCTCCATCTTCCTCCATCTCACCTCCATCTTCCTCCATCTTCCTCCATCTTCCTCCATCTCACCTCCATCTTCCTCCATCTCACCTCCATCTTCCTCCATCTCACCTCCATCTTCCTCCATCTCACCTCCATCTTCCTCCATCTCACCTCCATCTTCCTCCATCTCACCTCCATCTCACCTCCATCTTCCTCCATCTCAACTCCATCTTCCTCCATCTCACCTCCATCTTCCTCCATCTCACCTCCATCTTCCTCCATCTCACCTCCATCTTCCTCCATCTCACCTCCATCTTCCTCCATCTCACCTCCATCTTCCTCCATCTCACCTCCATCTTCCTCCATCTCACCTCCATTTTCCTCCATCTCACCTCCATCTCTCCCCCCCCATCTCTCCCCGCCCTCCCATCTCTCCCCCCCTCCCATCTCTCCTCCCCCCTCCCATCTCTCCATCTCACCTCCATCTCACCTCCATCTTCCTCCATCTCACCTCCATCTTCCTCCATCTCACCTCCATCTTCCTCCATCTCACCTCCATCTTCCTCCATCTCACCTCCATCTTCCTCCATCTCACCTCCATCTTCCTCCATCTCTCCCCCCCTCCCATCTCTCCCCCCCCATCTCTCCCCCCCCTCCCATCTCTCCCCCCCTCCCATCTCTCCCCCCCTCCCATCTCTCCTCCCCCCTCCCATCTCTCCTCCCCCCTCCCATCTCTCCATCTCACCTCCATCTCACCTCCATCTTCCTCCATCTCACCTCCATCTTCCTCCATCTCACCTCCATCTTCCTCCATCTCTCCTCCCCCCTCCCATCTCTCCATCTCACCTCCATCTCAACTCCATCTTCCTCCATCTCACCTCCATCTTCCTCCATCTCACCTCCATCTTCCTCCATCTCTCCTCCCCCCTCCTCTCCCATCTCTCCTCCCTCCTCCTCTCCCATCTCTCCTCCCTCCTCCTCTCCCATCTCTCCTCCCTCCTCTACCATCTCTCCTCCCTCCTCCTCTACCATCTCTCCTCCCTCCTCCTCTACCATCTCTCCTCCCTCCTCCTCCCCCATCTCTCCTCCCTCCTCCTCCCCCATCTCTCCTCCCTCCTCCTCTACCATCTCTCCTCCCTCCTCCTCTACCATCTCTCCTCCCTCCTCCTCTACCATCTCTCCTCCCTCCTCCTCTACCATCTCTCCTCCCTCCTCCTCTACCATCTCTCCTCCCTCCTCCTCTCCCATCTCTCCTCCCTCCTCCTCTACCATCTCTCCTCCCTCCTCCTCTACCATCTCTCCTCCCTCCTCCTCCCCCATCTCTCCTCCCTCCTCCTCCCCCATCTCTCCTCCCTCCTCCTCCCCCATCTCTCCTCCCTCCTCCTCCCCCATCTCTCCTCCCTCCTTCTTCCCCATCTCTCCTCCCCCATCTCTCCTCCCCCCTCCTCCCCCATCTCTCCTCCCTCCTCCTCCCCCATCTCTCCTCCCTCCTCCTCCCCCATCTCCTCTCCCTCCTCCCCTCTCTCCTCCCTCCCATCTCTCCTCCCTCCCCCATCTCTAGATAACCATTGATGATGATGACTCTGACGATGTTTCCTTTGTGAAGCCTGCATCAAGACCAACACCTGCATCACGACCAACACAGAGGTAGGAAAGTGTGTTTTGGGTAGGATTTGGACATTGATTAGTGATCTGTGTGTATGTGTCTGTTTGTAGAGGGTATTAAAGGGGCAGTGCAGTCATAAACGTGGTTTTCCATGTTTTATATCCAATCAGAATAATGTCCTTTTTAGTGTAAGAGCTGTTTGAAATTTCAGCTTATTTTGCATGGGTGGAGTTTATAGACCAATAACAGCTAGTTTTCAGGTTGCATTTCCCTCCTATTAGGCTCCTCACTCAGACCACTTCTAGCTAAATTCTTTCTTGAAAAATAGCTTTTTAATATGCTGTTTTTGTTTCTTTTTTTTGGACCAGTTTAATGTAAAACAATCACAGTAAGGCACGTAACTGTTGTAATGATTTGATAAGAGTAAAAAAACAGCTGCATTGGACCACTAACGGTTCTGCGTTATGTGTTCTAGGACCTCCTCCTCTTCCTCCTCCAGTAGGCGGGGCTCCCAGAGTCAGAGCCAATCATACAGAGGAGTGACATTTGATGACGACGATGATGAGGTATGAGACCTGTGAGACGACTGAAATATGCCTGTTGCAGTGTGTGTCTGTCTAACCTCCCTTCTCTCTCTCAGGAGGACTTTGACCCGTTTAAAGGCTCCAGTAAGAGTGGCCGGCGATAGCTTTAACCCCGCCCCTTTGGACAATGTTCATGTTTCTTATTGGCTAGTGAGCTGTGAATGTATGATTAACTTACCCATAGTTCTTCACACCACTTATGGTCCTGACGATGGACCCCTGGGCTGCCAATACACTGCCTGTTCAGAATAGAGGAAGCATTAGCTGGCTGAACCTGTGTCTAAACTCTTATTTTTCATCCTATAGCTTGTTCTCAATCTTTTTAATTGTGAGATGTTGTACGGTGAGGTCCCAGCCCTATTAGGTTTCCATTCATTCTAACTTCTAGCTGGACTTTTCCATACCATCTGAAGACCTGCTTTGACTGTTGATTGGCCGTTCTGAGTTCCTAAAGCGTCATTAGTCAGTTTTGTTGAGCCCTGTTATTGGTCAGTGTTGGACCCATTTAGTCACCATGGCGACCGTCTGCTTTCAGCAAATTTATTAAATACTTCCTGTTTCTATTTCAGGTGTGTGTTTTACTGTTCCTGTTTGACGCACATACACACACACTCACTTGTTGACATTCGCACCCGCTGTGTTAAAACGCACACAAGACGAGCTAAACGGTAAATCTCAATTGTATTCCCTTGATTCCTCAGGTCCTCCCTCCTCGTCTCCTCAAAGCACATTGGAGGGTCCTCCCTCAGATCTTCTCCTCCAATGTGTTTTTAGGAGGAGGCATGGAGAGGACGCAAACATGATTGAGATTTATCTACAGGACAGTGGACAAATAAATAAAAAAACTATTAAAACAATAACCTTTTATTTTTTTTACCCCCTTTTTCTCCCCAATTTCGTGGTGTCCAATTGTTAGTAACTACTATCTTGTCTCATCGCTACAACTCCCGTACGGGCTCGGGAGAGACGAAGTTCGAAAGCCATGCGTCCTCCGAAACACAACCCAACCGAGCCTTTTAACTGCTTCTTAACACAGCGCGCATCCAACCCGGAAGCCAGCCGCACCAATGTGTCGGAGGAAACACCGTGCACCTGGCGACGTTGGTTAGCGTGCACTGCGCCCAGCTCGCCACAGGAGTCGCTAGATGAGACAAGGATATCCCTACTGGCCAAACCTTCCCTAACCAGGACGACGCTAGGCCAATTGTGCGTCGCCCCACGGACCTCCTGGTCGCGGCCGGTTGCGACAGAGCCTGGGCGCGAACCCAGAGTCTCTGGTGGCACAGCTAGCGCTGTGATGCAGTGCCCTAGACCACTGCGCCACCCGGGAGGCCAAAACAACAACCTTTGATGCTTCAGGGATATGATCAAATGGGGTCCTGTACAAATATATCCAAAGTTTAGCCTTTTCTCATTCCCTCCTTGAGTGCAGCACTGACATGGAGGGATTTTCACACTGGCAGGTTTCTTTCACACTTGTATATACTGTTGTGGGGTAATACCAACCTTAGCCCAGGCTTAGATGGCCATGCTCTGGAGAGGGTATTGGGACTGGCCCAATACAAATTGTTCAACATTTCCCGTGTGAAACGGCTATTTCTGGTATGTGTCATTTAAGTGGAACACGTGAAATCATGGCGGAGACCTTGAGCCAACTTTGTCAGAGCAGTGATAGTTCAAGGAAGGACAAAGGTATGTTTATTTAGAGTTGGCCACTTGAACAGAGTAACACATGTCCAGTGTCTGGCCCTACAGTGTACAACACAGGTCAAATAAGGTCAGCGTTGTTTTTTCTGTTTCCGTGGTAACATCTTCTGGTTAGGCCTGGTAGTGTACACATGGAAGATCTCAACTGCATACTTCTCGTGTCCCCCCTCGTCTTCTCAAAACCCATTGGACGAGAAAGCCAAAGGTCCCTCCCCTCTGACCTTCTCCGATGGGTTTTAAGGAGACGTGAGAAGTATGCAATTGACTTCCCACTGTGTAGGTAGGCAGACGGACATTGTGTGGCCGACCAGACATCAACCAGGAAACCAGTTGGTCCATGG
Source organism: Oncorhynchus mykiss (assembly GCF_013265735.2). Taxonomy (NCBI): domain Eukaryota; kingdom Metazoa; phylum Chordata; class Actinopteri; order Salmoniformes; family Salmonidae; genus Oncorhynchus; species Oncorhynchus mykiss. The sequence goes on from NC_048591.1 coordinate 37,359,089, forward strand.
TGGTGTATATTTTAGATTAACTAACTTCAAAGTAATGACTCGGGATGTTGGGTTTGATACGAAAGCTTCTTTTAGTAATAATACTTGTTCACGTTACATTTAACAACTTTAGATTCTACAGAGCAATGCAGGTAAGATGCTATCGGAAAATCAGCCACAATCACTGCACCTGCACATAATTGGCGCGTTCTCTCTCATTCCTCTCGCAAGGCATTCTGGGACTTGCAGTCAAAAAGCGTAATTCAACACAACCCAATACAATTACATATGCAAATAACTGTAAATAAATATCTTTAGATACAGCTCAATGAATAAACTTAAACAATAACTCTGTAACACATGAAAGTTACAACAGTATAGCTGGTATTGCAGTGTGGGAGTAACCCAAAGATCAGGCACTGCATCCTTCACATCTACACTGTTAGGTTCTATTTTTCAGAGTACAAACTCAACGGACACTGTGAAAGCTTTAAACCAAGTTTATTCTTCCCAGAGAGTCAATACAGCTGCATTAGACAAAGGCATGGTTTCACCTGTGGTAGTATACATACCACACTTTGGGTGGAGTCTCCTTATCGCTAAACATTGCATCGTTATTGCTAGGCAGGGAGCTGAGTGATCTGGGCCTTAAACGGTTCCTCCCCTTATCAGTACTGCTACATGGGATTGTGTTCCCTGCACTCAGCCCCTCCCAAGCTTTATTATGGCACCCCTCATGCCTCATATCTAATGATGATAATACATAAAGCTCAGAATCCAAACCTATCAAATATGTGGACACCCCTTCAAATTAGTGGATTCTGCTATTTCAGCCACACCCGTTGCTGACGGGTGTATAAAAATCGAGCACACAGCCATGCGATCTCCATAGACAAACCATGGCAGTAGAATGGCTTTTCAATGTGGCACCGCCATAGGATGCCCTGCTAGAGCTGCCCTGGTCAACTGTAAGTGCTATTATTGTGAAATGGAAACGTTTATGAGCAACAACGGCTCAGCTATGAAGGGGTTGGCCACACAAGCTTACAGAACGGGAACGGCGAGTGCTGAAACGCATAGCTCTTAAAAATCGTCTTGTCCTCAGTTGCAACACTCACTACCAACTTCCAAACTGCCTCTGGATAATGGCACCAGAGGAGATGGCTGCCGTTTTACGGTCTCCTAACCAATTGTGCTATTGTGTTTTTTCGCTTCTAAATATCAGGACAGCGATTACTCACCTCGTACTGGAAGAAGGTTTTTCTTTAACGAGTCGGACGTGAAGGATTTACTTCAGTCACCCGACAAGGTCCAAATCTCCGTGATTCGCATGGGGGTGCTTTGTAAGGATCTGACGGCGAGTGGGTAATCTGCCTCTACCATCAGTACTTTTAGCCAACGTGCAATCATCGGACAACAAAATAGACAAACTACGATCACAAATATCCTACCAACGGGACATTAAAAACGAATATTGTATGTTTCACCGAGTCATGGCTGAACGACGACATGAATTACATACAGCTGGCAGGTTTTACGCTGCTTTGGCAAGACGGAACAGCTGCCTCTGGTAAGACAAGGGGTTTGTAAACAACAGCTGGTGCACAAAATCTAATAGTATGGAAGTGTCGAGGTTTTGCTCGCCTGAGGTAGAGTATCTCATGATAAGCTGTAGACCACACTATCTACCTAGAGAGTTTTCAACTGTATTTTTCATAGCTGTCAACATACCACCACAGACCGATGCTGGCACCAAGACCACACTCAATGAGCTGTATACGGCCATAAGCAAACAGGAAAACTGTCATCCAGCGGTGGCGCTCCTAGTGGCCGGGGCCTTTAATGCACAGAAACTTAAATCACTTTTACCTCATTTATGTCAACACGTTAAATGTGCAACCAGACGGAAAAAAAATCCTCTAGATCACCTGTACTCCACACACAGATGCTTACAAAGCTCTCCCTTGCCCTCCATTTAGCAAATCTGATCATAATTCTATCCTCCTGTTTCATGCTAACAAGCAAAAATTCAAGCAGGAAGCACCAGTGACTCGGTCAATAAAAAAGTGGTGAGATGAAGCAGATGCTAAGCTACAGGACTGTTTTGCTACCACAGACTGGAATATGTTCCGGGATTCTTCCGATGGCATTGAGGAGTACACCACATCAGTCACTGGCTTCATCAATAAGTGCATCGATGATGTCATTCCCACAGTGACTGTACGTACATACCCCAACTAGAAGCCATGGATTACAGGCAACATTCACTCTAAGCTAAAGGGTAGAGCTGCCACTTTCAAGGAGCGGGACTGTAACCGGGAAACTTATAAGAAATCCCGCTAAGCCCTGCGACGAACCATCAAACAGGCAAAGTGTCAATACAGGACTAAGATTGAATCGTACTACACCAGCTCCGACCCTCCTCGGATGTGACAGGGCTTGCAAACTATTACAGACTACAAGGAGAAGCACAGCCGAGCGCTGCCCAGTGACACAAGCCTACCAGACAAGCTAAATAACTTATATACTTGCTTCCACAGGCAAGTAACACTGAAACATGCATGAGAGGATCAGCTGTTCCAGACGACTGTGTGATCAGGCTCTTCGCAGCCGATGTAAGACCTTGGAACAGGCCGCAGGGCCAGACGGATTACCAGGCCCTGTACTCTGAGCATGCGCCGACCAACTGGCAAGTGTCTTCACTGACATTTTCAACCTCTCCCTGTCTGAGTCTGTAATACCAACATGTTTCAAGCAGACCACCATAGTCCCTGTGCCCAAGAACACTAAGGTAACCTTCCTAAATGACTACCGAAACGTATCACTCATGTCTGTAGCCATGACCAGGCTTTGGTCATGGCTCTCATCAACATCATTATCCCAGAAAGCCTAGACCCACTCCAATTTGCATACTGCCCCAACAGATCCACAGATGATGCAATCTCTATTGCACTCCACACTGCCTTTTCCCGCCTGGACAAAAGGAACACCTATGTGAGAATGACTACAGCTCAGCGTTCAACACCATAGTGCCGTCAAAGATCATCACTAAGCTAAGGACCCTGGGACTAAACAACTCCCTCTGCAACTGTATCCTGGACTTCCTGACGGGCTGCCCCCCTCAGGTGGTTAGGGTAGGTAACAACACATCCGCCACGCTGATCCTCAACACTGGTTTGTAAAACATTTACTTTTTAACATTTTTTTTTATTAACAGATGCTCTTATGCAGAGTGACTTACAGTTAGTGTGTTCATCTTAAGGTAGCTAGGCGAGACAACCACATATCACTGTGGTATCATTTGGTATAGGGTCAAGGGTTGTAGTTAGCTTTAATCTCTGGAAAGAGTTTCAGTTGTATGTTTTCCTGCATCTTCATTGTGTAATATCTCTGCCATGTATGTACAGGCTACTCTGTCTTGCTTCAGAGTAGCTTATAGCCAAAATCCCACCATAGAAACGTGGAGGCAATTACTTTTTATAAAGACTTCCTCATTATGCTTTCTCCTGTACTATTGGTTTTCTTTCATCTTCATTGTCTAGCAGCCAAAGGCATTATCATATTATCAACCCGTGATAGTGTAGTTGTTGCATCTTTAAATCCCCTCTCCTTTTACATTTCTAATGGATATTTCCATCTCTATCCATGGAACCTCTCACATGTGCAGTCGGCATTTTAGAAAGGTGTTTTGCCGCAAATTGCATTTCAGAACATATACAAGTAGGCCTACTGACGTGCGTACATTGCCGCGCCTAAAATTTGAGTAAATAATAGTTTACCATCATTTTAAATTGAACATTCCTATCTGTTCAATCAGCCGTATTAATTGATACAGCGTATACCTCCACTACACTACTTTGATATGTATCAGTGGGGATTAAGAAGTGAGTATACAAAATGGCCACTGAAAAATAAGTGGGTATTTGGCGTATACCTGCGTATACCCTCCACCACATCACTGATTGAAAGTAATAGGTATTGTGACTTTACTCACCATGAACAGACATCAGCGTTTACCTACCAATGTTTTTTACCACTACATCTCCAGATAACACCAGATCATCAGGGTAGGGGCTAGGTCCAGTTAACACCAGATCATCAGGGTAGGGGCAAGGTCCAGTTAACACCAGATCATCAGAGTAGGGGCAAGGTCCAGTTAACACCAGGTCATCAGGGTAGGGGCTAGGTCCAGTTAACACCAGGTCATCAGGGTAGGGGCTAGGTCCAGTTAACACCAGATCATCAGGGTAGGGGCTAGGTCCAGTTAACACCAGATCATCAGGGTAGGGGCTAGGTCCAGTTAACACCAGATCATCAGGGTAGGGGCTAGGTCCAGTTAACACCAGATCAGTAGGGTCAGGGTAGGGGCTAGGTCCAGATAACACCAGATCATCAGGGTAGGGGCTAGGTCCAGGTAACACCAGATCAGGGTAGGGGCTAGGTCCAGTTAACACCAGATCAGTAGGGTAGGGGCTAGGTCCAGTTAACACCAGATCATCAGGGTAGGGGCTAGGTCCAGATAACACTAGATCATCAGGGTAGGGGCTAGGTCCAGTTAACACCAGATCATCAGGGTAGGGGCAAGGCCCAGTTAACACCAGATCATCAGGGTAGGGGCAAGGCCCAGTTAACACCAGATCATCAGGGTAGGGGCTAGGTCCAGTTAACACCAGATCATCAGGGTAGGGGCAAGGCCCAGTTAACACCAGATCATCAGGGTAGGGGCAAGGCCCAGTTAACACCAGATCATCAGGGTAGGGGCTAGGTCCAGTTAACACCAGATCATCAGGGTAGGGGATAGGTCCAGTTAACACCAGATCATCAGGGTAGGGGCTAGGTCCAGTTAACACCAGATCATCAGGGTAGGGGCTAGGTCCAGTTAACACCAGATCAGTAGGGTCAGGGTAGGGGCTAGGTCCAGATAACACCAGATCATCAGGGTAGGGGCTAGGTCCAGGTAACACCAGATCAGGGTAGGGGCTAGGTCCAGTTAACACCAGATCAGTAGGGTAGGGGCTAGGTCCAGTTAACACCAGATCATCAGGGTAGGGGCTAGGTCCAGATAACACTAGATCATCAGGGTAGGGGCTAGGTCCAGTTAACACCAGATCAGTAGGGTCAGGGTAGGGGCTAGGTTGAGATCAGTAGAGTAGGGGATAGGCCCAGTTAACACCAGTTCATCGGGGTAGGGGCTAGGTCCAGATAACACCAGATCAGTAGGGTCAGGGTAGGGTCTAGGTCCAGATAACACCATATCAGTAGGGTCAGGGTAGGGGATAGGCCCAGTTAACACCAGATCATCAGGGTAGGGGATAGGCCCAGTTTGTGTGTGTGTGTGTTAATGTGTGTGTGTGTGTGTTAATGTGTGTGTGTGTGTTAATGTGTGTGTGCATCGTGTGTAGCTGTGTGTGTCGTGTCTCAAAGGTTATTCTTACTTGTGATGATCTAGTTTAGTATCAAATGTTGTGAATCTAAAAACAGCTGTTTAAAGGAATGACCTTGTAGCCTTACAAACCCCACTGAGCATGTGCTGCAGAAACACTTGAAAGGAGACCACATCAGAAAGCTGTGTGATACCGTAGGTCAGGTAAAAAATGACAATTTAACTGGTGTTAACTGGACCTAGCCCCTACCCTACTGATCTGGTGTTAACTGGACCTAGCCCCTACCCTACTGATCTGGTGTTAACTGGACCTAGCCCCTACCCTACTGATCTGGTGTTAACTGGACCTAGCCCCTACCCTACTGATCTGGTGTTAACTGGACCTAGCCCCTACCCTGACCCTGCTGATCTGGTGTTAACTGGACCTAGCCCCTACCCTACTGATCTGGTGTTAACTGGACCTAGCCCCTACCCTGACCCTTCTTATCTGGTGTTAACTGGACCTAGCCCCTACCCTGACCTTGATGATCTGGTGGTATCTGGACCTAGCCCCTCCCCTGACCCTACTGATCTGGTGTTAACTGGACCTAGCCCCTACCCTATTGATCTGGTGTTAACTGGACCTAGCCCCTACCCTGACCCTACTGATCTGGTGTTAACTGGACCTAGCCCCTACCCTACCCTACCCTACGAGCAGCTTGGTGAGAAGGCAACAACTGTTGGCGCAATTATTAGAAAATGGAAGAAGTTCAATCACCCTTGGTCTGGGGCTCCACGCAAGATCTCACCTCGTGGGGCATCAATGATCATGAGGAAGGTGAGAGATCAGCCCAGAACTACACGCCAGGACCTGGTCAATGACCTGAAGAGAGCTGGGACCACAGTCTCAAAGAAAACCATTAGTAACACACTACGCCGTCATGGATTAAAATCCTGCAGCACACGCAAGGTCCCCATGCTCAAGCCAGCGCATGTCCAGGCCCGTCTGAGGTTTGCAAATGACCATCTGGAGGATCCAGAGGAGGAACGGGAGAAGGTAATGTGGTCTGATTAGACCAAAAAGCTCTATTTTTGTCTCAACTCTACTCGCCGTGTTTGGAGGAAGAAGAAGGATGAGTACAACCCCGAGTACAACCCCAAGAACACCATCCCAACCATGAAGCATGGAGGTGGAAACATCATTCTTTGGGTATGCTTTTCTGCAAAGGGGACAGGACGACTGCACCGTATTGAGGGGAGGATGGATGGGGCCATGTATCGCGAGATCTTGGCCAACAACCTCCTTCCCTCAGTAAGAGCATTGAAGATGGGTCGTGGCTGGGTCTTCCAGCATGACAATGACCCAAAACACACAGCCAGGGCAACTAAAGAGTGGCTCCGTAAGAAGCATCTCAAGGTCCTGGAGTGGCCTAGCCAGTCTCCAGACCTGAACCCAATAGAAAATCTTTGGAGGGAGCTGAAAGTCCATATTGCCCAGTGACAGCACCGAAACCTGAAGGATCTGGAGAAGGTCTGTATGGAGGAGTGGCCCAAAATCCCTGCTACAGTGTGTGCAAACCTGGTCAAGAACTACAGGAAACGTATGATCTCTGTAATTGCAAACAAAGGTTTCTGTACCAAATGTTAGGTTCTGCTTTTCTGATGTATCAAATACTTATGTCATGCAATAAAATGCAAATCAATTACTTAAAAATCATACAATGTGATTTACTGGATTTTTGTTTTAGATTCCGTCTCTCACAGTTGAAGTGCACCTATGATTAAAATTACAGACCTCTACATGTAAGTAGGAAAACCTGCATAATCGGCTGTGTATCAAATACTTGTTTTCCCCACTGTATCAAAGTAGTGTAGTGGAGGTATACGCTGTATCAATTAATAAGGCTGATTGAACAGATAGGAATGTTTAATTTAAAATGATGGTAAACTATTATTTACTCAAATTTTAGGCGCGGCAATGTACGCACGTCAGTAGGCCTACTTGTATATGTTCTGAAATGCAATTTGCGGCAAAACACCTTTCTAAAATGCCGACTGCACATGTGAGAGGTTCCATGGATAGAGATGGAAATATCCATTAGAAATGTAAAAGGAGAGGGGATTTAAAGATGCAACAACTACACTATCACGGGTTGATAATATGATAATGCCTTTGGCTGCTAGACAATGAAGATGAAAGAAAACCAATAGTACAGGAGAAAGCATAATGAGGAAGTCTTTATTAAAAGTAATTGCCTCCACGTTTCTATGGTGGGACTTTGACTATAGGCTACTCTGAAGCAAGACAGAGTAGCCTGTACATACATGGCAGAGATATTACACAATGAAGATGCAGGAAAACATACAACTGAAAATCTTTCCAGAGATTAAAGCTAACTATGACCCTTGACCCTATACCAAATACTCAATGATCACTTAGACCGTCACAATAACAGAGCAGTTATTCAGTACTCATTAGCCCCTCCAAGCAATTACTTCTCCCTTCTTAAGCAGTGTTATTGAAGAGTTTAATTCCAAAATGCTATATCCACCAATTTTTCATGTGTGCTTTTTCATGAGAAAAGATTGCTCATCATGGGTAACACTATATAACCATTGTTTAGCTAGAATGGAATGTTCGTACCCTGTATATTTGACAGTGATATGTGGTTGTCTCGCCTAGCTAGCTTAAGATGAACGCACTAACTGTAAGTCGCTCTGCATAAGAGCATCTGTTAATAAACAAAAATGTTAAAAAAGTAAATGTTTTACAAACAGATCTCATATTACTGTATTTAATGACTTTAAAAATGTAATATTGATGTATCAATTGTATAATTTATACTGTTCTTTATAAAAAAAATGTTATTATTTATTACTTTTAACTGTGTAAAACCTAGCAGTCCTACTTCTTTCTCTTAGAGTGAGGAGGATATATAGCATTTTGCTATAACAACATGGTTATTTGTCTCTCTAAAATGAAACTGTCAAGCGATAGATTTATTTTAGATACATGTCTGTCACTAAACAACCCCATGGCATGATTAGACAGTGAAGAAACACACAAACACCCCTGCCCATCCTTAGGGGGGAGAAGTTGCTGCTTGACTCCCAGCGTACCCCTCCCTCCCTCTGTTCCTAGCAGCTGGTGCTGGAGATGGCCAGGAGATTTTCGGTGACAGCAGGTTTCCCATCGTCACCATCCTTTCCCCTCTCCTCCTCCCCCAGTGCGGCCAGCAGGTCCCAAGAGCAGGGCAGCAGGCGGTGGCTGAAGGCCAGGGTGGCCAGGCTGGAGGCTAGGGGGATACACACAAGAGATGACAACATCACCAGAGTCCTGAAGGGGAAGTACTGGTGGATGACTCCTCCCTCCTCCCTCCAACCAGGGAACAGGAGGGCCGTTGGAAGCCGGATGAGAGGCTCTCCACTCAGCAGCCTCAGAGTGACTGCCACAAGGTAACCAGAGGTAGCACCGTAGCCATTAGCACAGCGGCAGTGAAGAACACAGATCAGCTGGGGGAAGACCACGCAGTAGATGAGGTCTCCACTGATCAGCCAGAAGGCAAACACACTGTCCTCAGCAAACGCCAGGCCTGTACCAGCCAGTCCCACCAGCAACACACTGATACGGATCACCCACACACACACTCCCTGTCCGACGCCTGAGAGAGAGAGAGAGAGAGAGAGAGAGAGAGAGAGAGAGAGAGAGAGAGAGAGAGAGAGAGAGAGAGAGAGAGAGAGAGAGAGAGAGAGAGAGAGAGAGAGAGAGAGAGAGAGAGAGAGAGAGAGAGAGAGAGAGAGAGAGAGAGAGAGAGAGAGAGAGAGAGAGAGAGAGAGAGAGAGAGAGAGAGAGAGAGAGAGAGAGAGAGAGTGGGGGGGAGTCACATGCAGGGCATTCGGAAAGTATTCAGACCCATTTACTTTTTCCACATTTTGTTATGTTACAGATTTATTCTAAAATGTATTAAATTCTATTGTTTCCTCATCAATCTCCACACAATACCCCATAATGACAAAGCAAAAACAGGCTTCTAGAAGTTTTTGCAAAATAAAAAATAAAATCCCTTATTTACATACATTTTCAGACCCTTTGCTATGAGACTCAAAATTGAGCTGTACGATGTGATGCATCGTACTGTAGAAATATATAATGTAGTGTAGAGATATGATGTACTGTAGAAATATACAATGTAGTGAGATATGATGTAGTGTAGAGATATGATGTACTGTAGAAATATATAATGTAGTGTAGAGATATGATGTACTGTAGAAATATACAATGTAGTGTAGAGATACAATGTAGTGAGATATGATGTAGTGTAGAGATATGATGTACTGTAGAAATATATAATGTACTGTAGAAATATATAATGTAGTGTAGAGATACAATGTACTGTAGAGATATGATGTAGTGTAGAGATACAATGTACTGTAGAGATATGATGTAGTGTAGAGATATGATGTACTGTAGAGATATGATGTAGTGTAGAGATACGATGTAGTGTAGAGATATGATGTAGTGTAGAGATATGATGTAGTGTAGAGATATGATGTAGTGTAGAGATATGATGTAGTGTAGAGATACGATGTAGTGTAGAGATACGATGTAGTGTAGCGATACGATGTAGTGTAGAGATAGGATTTAGTGTAGAGATATGATGTAGTGTAGAGATATGATGTAGTGTAAAGATATGATTTAGTGTAGATATATGATGTACTGTAGAGATATGATGTAGTGTAGAGATACGATGTAGTGTAGAGATACGATGTAGTGTAGAGATACGATGTAGTGTAGAGATACGATGTAGTGTAGAGATACGATGTAGTGTAGATATACGATGTAGTGTAGATATACGATGTAGTGTAGATATACGATGCACTGTAGAGATATGATGTACTGTAGAGATATGATGTAGTGTAGAGATACGATGTAGTGTAGATATATGATGTAGTGTAGATATACGATGTAGTGTAGAGATATGATGCACTGTAGAGATATGATGCACTGTAGAGATATGGTGTAGTGTAGATATACGATGTAGTGTAGATATACGATGCACTGTAGAGATATGATGTACTGTAGAGATATGATGTAGTGTAGAGATACGATGTAGTGTAGATATATGATGTAGTGTAGATATACGATGTAGTGTAGAGATATGATGCACTGTAGAGATATGATGCACTGTAGAGATATGGTGTAGTGTAGAGATATGGTGTAGTATAGAGATATGATGTACTGTAGAGATATGATGTAGTGTAGAGATACGATGTAGTGTAGAGATACGATGTAGTGTAGAGATACGATGTAGGGTAGAGATACTGTATATGATGGTGACTTTTCGAAGACTTTGTTGTCTACAACAGGTGGCTGGTGAGGGGAGGGTGGTTCCTAATAATGGCTGGAACGGAGTGAATGGTATCAAACACATAGAAACCATCTGTTTGATTTATTTGATCCCATTCCACCTATTCTAATCCAGCCATTACCACGAGCCTGTCCTCACCAGTTAAGGTGCCAACAACCCTGCGTCGTCTATAGTTGACATGTTAAAGACAGTCCAGGACTTTGGTTGTAAATTCTTTACCTCATGTTCGGACTCAAATTTAAAATGTATGGTTCATAACATACATAATATACCATGAAACAATTTATTTTGCTCCTGTGCACATTTGAGGCCATCTTTCAGGACCCTCTTTTACTCATGAGCACCCCTAGTGGAGGTTCCAGACAAAATGGTGGTGTGAAAAATTAGAACTAAACCATTTCAGATATGCAGTTTAATCCTCACAACCAATTTCTACCAAAACAAACCCTACACTTACCCTAACTACTTACCCCTAAACTCTACCTAAAGTCCTCATCTACTGGTTTTTCCCTCCACACTGAATCAACAAGCAATCTGATGCACACACACACACACACACACACACACACAAACACTACAAAAATCTAACCAATAAAAGCAGCTCATCTATCCATTTCCCAGCATGTTCCAACTTCAGTTCGCCCATCAAGGGCGCCTGCTGTGATTGGTTGAAAAAGGCTGCGAGTGTGACCTCCGAGGATGCTGGGTTGAGAACCAGAAAGGGAACGCAGAGCCACTGAAAAACAAAACCACACTATTCATATTGCACTTTACACTGGGCTTTACATTATACTGCAGAATCCACCTAATATAACCCAGAACTGATGTAATTCATACATCTAATCTACGCTGTGCTTTGACTGAGAAGTGGAAAAACCTCTCTGTTTCTCTCACCAGAGCGATGAACATGAAGAAGAGTTGGATGACGTCTGTGTAGGCCACAGAGTAGAGCCCTCCCATCAGTGTGTAGGTGATGGCTACTGCTGCAGATAGAGCAATGGAATAGTACGAGGACAAGCCCAGAATCACACTCATCGTCCCTCCTGCAACACACGCACGCACGCACACACACACACATATTTCAAATACATTGTTTGGATGCAGAGTTAATCAATAGCCAACCATTAGTTTTGAGTGTTAGGGTCAGAGGTCATGGGTTACTGACCCAGGGCAGCGAGGATGCAGGCCACCCAGAGCACGTCACTAATCAGTGCGGGAAGCAGCAACGCGACGGTGATCGAGTTTCCATAGCGAAGCTGAAACGGGTCCATCATCGTCACGTAGCGCTGTGATCTCATTGGCTTAGCAAAAAATAGCCCTGCTGTTGGACACAGAAACAGAAAACAGATAAAAGACACAGTAATGAAATCCCACATCTTTCTGTGTATACGTGATGCCAAATAACACTTCCCTAAGGCGATAATCAAGTCAGCATCATCAACTATGTAAGCCTAAGTAATAAGATGGATGTGTACATCGCTAACTGACATTTTCAACATGTCCCTGATTGAGTCTGCAATATCAACATGTTTCAAGCAGACGACCATAGTCCAGTGTGCCCAAGAACACGAAGGCAACCTGCCTAAATGATTACAGACCCGTAGCACTCACGTCCGTAGCCATAAAGTGCTTTGAAAGTCTGGTCATGGCTCACATCAACACCATTATCCCAGAAACCCTAGACCCACTCCAATTTGCATTATGCCCAAACAGATCCACAGATGATGCAATCTCTATTGCACTCCACACTGCTGTTAAGGGAATTTTTATCAATGATGACTAATTATGCATACATTTCAATCAGGACTGACTGATCCGAATGCTGTTATGTTACTGTACATGTATGAATTTTCTCTCTTGCTCCCAATTATTGAATATAATGTAGTGAATGTAGTCGGGAGTTTAGTACAATGACGGTCTGTTCCTTTGTACAAATCTCCAGATGGTAGGGACGGACTATCTCCAGACTGTTTAGAATGTTAATCCACACTGACTGACCTTGGCTCTAGGCGAGGAGGGAAGGCTTGAGAGCTATAGGGCCTTTCTACCAGTGTCAAGAAGAGATGTAACATTTAGAAAATGCTGACGTCATTTTCAGTTTATAACCTGTGGTAAAATGTGTATGAACTCAGTACTCTCTTGATAAAGGCTGTTACTTATCTTTTAAGACCGGGGCTCTGTCCATTCTTATAAAATAAGGGTCTTACAAACCCTTATGCATTGACAGAGTGTTTAATTTTGATTGGGAATTAAAACAGAAGAATTAAAATCCTTCAACAACTGCCCTTTCCCACCTGGACAAAAGGAACACCTATGTGAGAATGCTATTCATTGACTACAGCTCAGCATTCAACACCATTCAGTACCCTCAAAGCTCATCACTAAGCTAAGGATCCTGGGACTAAACACCTCCCTCTGCAACTGGATACTGGACTTCCTGACGGGCCGCCCCCAGGTGGTGAGGGTAGGTAGAAACACATCTGCCACGCTGATCCTCAACACTGGAGCCCCCCAGGGGTGCGTGCTCAGTCCCCTCCTGTACTCTCTGTTCACCAACAACTGCATGGCCAGGCACAACTCCAACACCATCATTAAGTTTGCAGACGACACAACAGTGGTAGGCCTGATCACCGACAACAACGAGACAGCCTATAGGGAGGAGGTCAGAGACCTGGCTAGGTGGTGCCAGAATAACAACCTCTCCCTCAACGTAACCAAGACTAAGGAGATGAATGTGGACTACAGGAAAAGGAGGGCCGAGCACGCCCCCATTCTCATCAACGAGGCTGTAGTGGAGCAGGTTGAGGTCTTCAAGTTCCTTGGTGTCCACATCACCAACAAATTAGAATGGTCCGAACACACCAAGACAGTTGTGAAGAGGGCACGACAAAACCTATTCCCTCTCAGGAAACTAAAAATATTTGCCATGGGTCCTTAGATCCTCAAAAGGTTCTACAGCTGCAACATCGAGAGCATCTTGACTGGTTGCATCACTGCCTGGTATGGCAATTGCTTGGCCTCTGACCACAAGGCACTACAGAGGGCAGTGTGTACGGCCCAGTACATCACTGGGGCTAAGCTGCCTGCCATCAAGGACCTCTACACCAGGCGGTGTCAGATGAAGGCCCTAAAAATTGTCAAAGACCCCAGCCACCCCAGTCATAGACTGTTCTCTCTACTACCGCATGGCAAGCGGTACCAGAGTGCCAAGTATAGGACAAAAAGGCTTCTCAACAGTTTTTCCCCCCAAGCCATAAGACTCCTGAACAGGTAACCAAATGGTTACCCAGACTATTTGCATTGTGTGCCTCCCCAACCCCTCTTTTACGCTGCTGCTACTCTCTGTTTATCATATATGCATAGTCACTTTAACTCCACATTCATTTACATACTACCTCAATTGGCCGACCAACCAGTGCCCCCGCACATTGGCTAACCAGGCTATCTGCTTTGTGTCCCACCACCCACCAACCCCTCTTTTACGCTTCTGCTACTCTCTGTTTATCATACATATATGCATAGTCACTTTAACCATATCTACATGTACACACTACCTCAATCAGCCCGACTAACCGGTGCCTGTATATAGCCTCGCTACTATTATAGGCTCGCTACTGTATATAGCATCTCTACTGTATATAGCCTCTACTGTATATAGCCTCGCTACTGTATATAGCCTCGCTACTGTATATAGCCTCTCTACTGTATATAGCCTCTCTACTGTATATAGCCTCTCTACTGTATATAGCCTCTCTACTGTATATAGCCTAGCTACTGTATATAGCCTCTCTACTGTATATAGCCGCGCTACTGTATATAGCCTCTACTGTATATAGCCTCGCTACTGTATGTAGCCTCGCTACTGTATGTAGTCTCTCTACTGTATGTAGTCTCTCTACTGTATATAGCCTCTCTACTGTATGTAGCCTCTCTACTGTATGTAGCCTCTCTACTGTATGTAGCCTCTCTACTGTATGTAGCCTCTCTACTGTTATAGCCCCTCTACTGTATATAGCCCCTCTACTGTATGTATCCTCTCTACTGTATATAGCCTTTCTACTGTATATAGCCTCGCTACTGTATATAGCCTCGCTACTGTATGTAGCCTCTACTGAATATAGCCTCTCTACTGTTATAGCCCCTCTACTGTATATAGCCTCGCTACTGTATGTAGTCTCTCTACTGTATGTAGCCTCTCTACTGTATGTAGCCTCTCTACTGTATGTAGCCTCTCTACTGTTATAGACCCTCTACTGTATATAGCCCCTCTACTGTATGTATCCTCTCTACTGTATATAGCCTTTCTACTGTATATAGCCTCGCTACTGTATATAGCCTCGCTACTGTACGTAGCCTCTACTGAATATAGCCTCTCTACTGTTATAGCCCCTCTACTGTATATAGCCTCGCTACTGTATGTAGTCTCTCTACTGTATGTAGCCTCTCTACTGTATGTAGCCTCTCTACTGTATGTAGCCCCTCTACTGTATATAGCCCCTCTACTGTATGTATCCTCTCTACTGTATATAGCCTTTCTACTGTATATAGCCTCGCTACTGTATATAGCCTCGCTACTGTATGTAGCCTCTACTGAATATAGCCTCTACTGTATATAGCCTCAATACTGTTATTTATTTACTGTCTTTTTACTGTTGTTTTTATTTCTTTACTTACCTATTGTTCACATAATACCGTTTTTGCACTGTTGGTTAGAGCCACATTTTAGGGGCTCAAAAGTAATTGGACAAACTAACATAATCATAAATTAAATTGTGAGTTTTAAGACTTGGTTGCAAATACTTTACGGTCAATGACTGCCTGAAGTCTGGAACCCATAGACATCACCAGATGCTGGGTTTCTTCCCTGGGGATGCTCTGCCAGGCCATTACTGCAGCTGTCTTCAGTTCCTGCTTGTTCATTGGGCGTTTTGCCTTCAGCAAGTGAAATGGAAGCTCAATTGGATTCAGGTCAGGTGATTGACTTGGCCATTGCAGAACATTCCACTTCTTTGCCTCAAAAAAGTATTGGGGTTGCTTTCGCAGTGTACTTCGGGTCATTGTCCATCTGCACTGTGAAGCACTGTCCAATAAATGTTTAAGCATTTGGCTGAATCTGAGCAGATAATATAGCCCTAAACACATCATTCATCCTGCTGCTTTTGTCAGCAGTCACATCATCAATAAATACAAGGAACCAGTTCCATTGACAGCCATACATGCCCACACCATAACCCCACCTCCACCATGCTTCACAGATGAGATGATATGCTTCAGATCATGAGCAGTACCTTCCCTTCTCCATACTCTTCTCTTCCCATCATTCTGGTACAAGTTGATCTTTGTCTCATCTGTCCATAGGATGCTGTTGCAGAACTGTACAGGCATTTTTACATGTTTTTGGCCAACTCTAATCTGGTCTTCGTGTTTTTGAGGTTTACCATCTAGTGATAAACCCTCTGTATTTACTCTGGTGAAGTCTTCTCTTGATTGTTGACTTTGACACAGATAGGCCTCCCTCCTGGAGGGTGTTCTTCATCTGGTCAACTGTTGTGAAGAGGTTTTTCTTCACCAGGGAAAGAATGATTATGTCGTCCACCACAGTTGTTTTCCGTGGTCTTCTGGGCCTTTTGGTGTTCCTAAGCTCTTCGCTGCGATCTTTCTTTTTAAGAATGTACCAAATAGTTGATTTGGCCACACCTAGTGTTTTTTGTTATCTCTCTGATGGGTTTGTTTTGATTTGTCAGCCTAATGATGGCTGGCTTCACTGGCAGTGACAGCTCTTTGGACTTCCAAATGCAAATGCCACACTTGAAATCAACGCTAGACCTTTTCTCTGCTTACTTGTAAATGAACTAATGAGGGAATAACACACACCTGGCCATGGAACAGCTGAGCAGCCAATTGTCCAATTACTTTTGGTCCCTTAAAAAGGGAGGGATCACATTTAAAAAGGGTTGTAATTCCTACACGTTTACCCCATTTGAATGTAAATACCCTCAAATTAAAGCTGAAAGTCTGCCCTTTCAGCTCATAAACATTCTTTAATTTCAGCTCCAATATGCTGTGGTAGAAATTATAACTTGATCAATGTCCAAATATTTATGGATCTAACTGTATATGTACAATGTGCAGGGATACTGGAGCACCTGTGTACCTGTGTATCTGTGTACCTGTGTATCTGGGTACCTGTGTATCTGGGTACCTGTGTACCTGTGTATCTGGGTACCTGTGTACCTGTGTATCTGGGTACCTGTGTACCTGTGTATCTGGGTACCTGTGTATCTGTGTATCTGGGTATCTGGGTACCTGTGTATCTGGGTACCTGTGTATCTGGGTACCTGTGTATCTGGGTACCTGTGTATCTGGGTACCTGTGTATCTGGGTACCTGTGTACCTGTGTATCTGTGTACCTGTGTATCTGGGTACCTGTGTACCTGTGTATCTGTGTATCTGGGTACCTGTGTACCTGTGTATCTGGGTACCTGTGTACATGTGTATCTGGGTACCTGTGTACCTGTGTATCTGGGTACCTGTGTATCTGGGTACCTGTGTATCTGGGTACCTGTGTATCTGGGTACCTGTGTATCTGGGTACCTGTGTACATGTGTACCTGTGTATCTGGGTACCTGTGTATCTGGGTACCTGTGTATCTGGGTACCTGTGTTAGGGATGAATCTAAATGTACAGAATGGGGACCTGTGTTAGGGATGGATCTAAATGGACAGAATGGGGACCTGTGTTAGGGATGGATCTAAATGTACAGAATGGGTACCTGTGTTAGGGATGGATCTAAATGTACAGAATGGGTACCTGTGTTAGGGATGGATCTAAATGTACAGAATGGGTACCTGTGTTAGGGATGGATCTAAATGGACAGAATGGGGACCTGTGTTAGGGATGGATCTAAATGGACAGAATGGGTACCTGTGTTAGGGATGGATCTAAATGGACAGAATGGGTACCTGTGTTAGAGATGGATCTAAATGGACAGAATGGGGACCTGTGTATCTGTGTTAGGGATGGATCTAAATGGACAGAATGGGGACCTGTGTTAGGGATGGATCTAAATGGACAGAATGGGGACCTATGTACCTGTGTATCTGTGTTAGGGGTGGATCTAAATGGACAGAATGGGGACCTGTGTTAGGGATGGATCTAAATGGACAGAATGGGGACCTGTGTACCTGTGTATCTGTGTTAGGGATGGATCTAAATGGACAGAATGGGGACCTGTGTTAGGGATGGATCTAAATGGACAGAATGGGGACCTGTGTTAGGGATGGATCTAAATGGACAGAATGGGGACCTGTGTACCTGTGTATCTGTGTTAGGGATGGATCTAAATGGACAGAATGGGGACCTGTGTTACGGATGGATCTAAATGGACAGAATGGGGACCTGTGTTAGGGATGGATCTAAATGGACAGAATGGGGACCTGTGTTAGGGATGGATCTAAATGGACAGAATGGGGACCTGTGTACCTGTGTATCTGTGTTAGGGATGGATCTAAATGGACAGAATTGGGGACCTGTGTTACGGATGGATCTAAATGGACAGAATGGGGACCTGTGTTAGGGATGGATCTAAATGGACAGAATGGGGACCTGTGTTAGGGATGGATCTAAATGGACAGAATGGGGACCTGTGTTAGGGATGGATCTAAATGGACAGAATGGGGACCTGTGTTAGGGATGGATCTAAATGGACAGAATGGGGACCTGTGTATCTGTGTTAGGGATGGATCTAAATGGACAGAATGGGGACCTGTGTATCTGTGTATAGGGATGGATCTAAATGGACAGAATGGGGACCTGTGTTAGGGATGGATCTAAATGGACAGAATGGGGACCTGTGTTAGGGATGGATCTAAATGGACAGAATGGGGACCTGTGTATCTGTGTTAGGGATGGATCTAAATGGACAGAATGGGGACCTGTGTATCTGTGTATAGGGATGGATCTAAATGGACAGAATGGGTACCTGTGTATCTGTGTACCTGTGTTAGGGATGGATCTAAATGGACAGAATGGGTACCTGTGTACCTGTGTTAGGGATGGATCTAAATGGACAGAATGGGGACCTGTGTTAGGGATGGATCTAAATGGACAGAATGGGTACCTGGGGAAAAATAGGGGAGGGGCATGCTTTTTTCCATTTCAGTCAACGGGAGGGTTCACTATTGTTTTTTTATCTAGTCATTTGTAATTGATGGAATTTCACTATTTCTCAGTGTTTTAGAATTAGTTGCTTATTAGGCTATATACCGATGTGTGCCTGATGCCACCCCTCACCTGATTCTCTGCTGGGTGCGCAATATCAAGTGGCCTATAGGCTATTTAGTGTGGTCTGAGTCACATGATCCATAGGCTATAGGCTATTTAGTGTGGTCTGAGTCACATGATCCATAGGCTATAGGCTATTTAGTGTGGTCTCAATCACATGATCCATAGGCTATAGGCTATTTAGTGTGGTCTCAATCACATGATCCAAACTATTTTTTGTGCTGCCTAACCAATGGCTGTGCTGTGTAGCCCTACAGTGGCAGTTCAGGAGGAGAGACAAGTCATTCTAACCTCTAACAGTTCTTGATTAGGCCTAGTCCCAAAAAATCTATATCTTGTGCACGGACGAGCCTATAGCCTATGTTCTGTTCAGTTTGAGAAGGAGAGCGTGACGATGAGGAGGAGGACCGGAGGTGAACTTTAATAGCTTGCTACTACTATAAATTATTTTATTAAAAACATATCTACTGCCCATGATGAATTTATCAGAGTTATTGACCGAACAATAAGCCCGGTTCGGGTCATTTATATTCTGGTGCTGAATCTTGAAGTAGCAGTCTTGGCACAATCAATCGGAAATGGACTGAAAGTAGATCAATTCAAGTAGGCATAATTCATTTAATTTTAATTAGACATTACTAACAACAAGAGGGCGCTGTGTTGGAGCCTACAGTGCCTTGCGAAAGTTTTCGGCCCCCTTGAACTTTGCGACCTTTTGCCACATTTCAGGCTTCAAACATAAAGATATAAAACTGTATTTTTTTGTGAAGAATCAACAACAAGTGGGACACAATCATGAAGTGGAACGACATTTATTGGATATTTCAAACTTTTTTAACAAATCAAAAACTGAAAAATTGGGCGTGCAAAATTATTCAGCCCCCTTAAGTTAATACTTTGTAGCGCCACCTTTTGCTGCGATTACAGCTGTAAGTCGCTTGGGGTATGTCTCTATCAGTTTTGCACATCGAGAGACTGAAATTTTTTCCCATTCCTCCTTGCAAAACAGCTCGAGCTCAGTGAGGTTGGATAGAGAGCATTTGTGAACAGCAGTTTTCAGTTCTTTCCACAGATTCTCGATTAGATTCAGGTCTGGACTTTGACTTGGCCATTCTAACACCTGGATATGTTTATTTTTGAACCATTCCATTGTAGATTTTGCTTTATGTTTTGGATCATTGTCTTGTTGGATGACAAATCTCCGTCCCAGTCTCAGGTCTTTTGCAGACCTTATCAGGTTTTCTTCCAGAATGGTCCTGTATTTGGCTCCATCCATCTTCCCATCAATCCATCTTCCCTGTCCCTGCTGAAGAAAAGCAGGCCCAAACCATGATGCTGCCACCACCATGTTTGACAGTGGGGATGGTGTGTTCAGCTGTGTTGCTTTTACGCCAAACATAACGTTTTGCATTGTTGCCAAAAAGTTCAATTTTGGTTTCATCTGACCAGAGCACCTTCTTCCACATGTCTGGTGTGTCTCCCAGGTGGCTTGTGGCAAACTTTAAACGACACTTTTTATGGATATCTTTTAGAAATGGCTTTCTTCTTGCCACTCCTTCCATAAAGGCCAGATTTGTGCAATATACAACTGATTGTTGTCCTATGGACAGAGTCTCCCACCTCAGCTGTAGATCTCTGCAGTTCATCCAGAGTGATCATGGGCCTCTTGGCTGCATCTCTGATCAGTCTTCTCCTTGTATGAGCTGAAAGTTTAGAGGGACGGCCAGGTCTTGGTAGATTTGCAGTGGTCTGATACTCCTTCCATTTCAATATTATCGCTTGCACAGTGCTCCTTGGGATGTTTAAAGCTTGGGAAATCTTTTTGTATTCAAATCCGGCTTTAAACTTCTTCACAACAGTATCTCGGACCTGCCTGGTGTGTTCCTTGTTCTTCATGATGCTCTCTGCGCTTTTCACGGACCTCTGAGACTATCACAGTGCAGGTGCATTTATACGGAGACTTGATTACACACAGGTGGATTGTATTTATCATAATTAGTCATTTAGGTCAACATTGGATCATTCAGAGATCCTCACTGAACTTCTGGAGAGAGTTTGCTGCACTGAAAGTAAAGGGGCAGAATAATTTTGCACGCCCAATTTTTCAGTTTTTGATTTGTTAAAAAAGTTTGAAATGTCGTTCCACTTCATGATGTTGTTGATTCTTCACAAAAAAATACAGTTTTATATGTTTATGTTTGAAGCCTGAAATGTGGCAAAAGGTCGCAAAGTTCAAGGGGGCCGAATACTTTCGCAAGGCGCTGTATTTATATCTATTTAAGAAATAATAGGAAGACCTACCTGTTTGACAGACAAAATTAGGCTATAGGCTGCTATATCCATAGATTTGTCAGGTAATTCATCCACCCACCATGCACTCCTTAAATAGTCTGCCTAGGTGTCAGTGAAGAGCTGTTAAGCTAAAACCAGGACTCAAATTGAGGGGTATGAGAGGATATGCCATAGGCCTACCTTTTACCATTAACTACCCATTAACAACGCCATTAACAACCCCATTAACAACCCATCAACAACCCACTAACCATCCATTATCGGTCCATTAGCTGTCCATTAACTGCATATTAACTGAACATTAACTGCATATTAACTGTCCATTAACTGCATATTAAGTCATGCCCCCCTCCGTCCTTGACTTGACCTAAATAAGTCTATACAACACACTGTCGGTGTTAGAATCTTAATATCACAAACCGTTCTAACCAGTTTAAGGAGGGCATGTCATTTTTTAATCGTCTTCCCTCGGTTGTCCCTCTTTCTCCTGACAGTAGGGCCTGCTCCACTCCTTCTCCCGGCAGTAGGGCCTGCTCCACTCCTTCTCCCGGCAGTAGGGCCTGCTCCACTCCTCCTCCCGGCAGTAGGGCCTGCTCCACTCCTCCTCCCGGCAGTAGGGCCTGCTCCACTCCTTCTCCCGGCAGTAGGGCCTGCTCCACTCCTTCTCCCGGCAGTAGGGCCTGCTCCACTCCTTCTCCCGGCAGTAGGGCCTGCTCCACTCCTTCTCCCGGCAGTAGGGCCTGCTCCACTCCTTCTCCCGGCAGTAGGGCCTGCTCCACTCCTTCTCCCGGCAGTAGGGCCTGCTCCACTCCTTCTCCCGGCAGTAGGGTCTGCTCCACTCCTTCTCCCGGCAGTAGGGCCTGCTCCACTCCTCCCGACAGTAGGGCCTGCTCCACTCCTTCTCCCGGCAGTAGGGCCTGCTCCACTCCTTCTCCCGGCAGTAGGGCCTGCTCCACTCCTTCTCCCGGCAGTAGGGCCTGCTCCACTCCTTCTCCCAGCAGTAGGGCCTGCTCCACTCCTTCTCCCGGCAGTAGGGCCTGCTCCACTCCTTCTCCCGGCAGTAGGGCCTGCTCCACTCCTCCTCCCGGCAGTAGGGCCTGCTCCACTCCTTCTCCCGGCAGTAGGGCCTGCTCCACTCCTCCTCCCAGCAGTAGGGCCTGCTCCACTCCTTCTCCCGACAGTAGGGCTTGCTCCACTCCTTCTCCCGACAGTAGGGCCTGCTCCACTCCTTCTCCCGACAGTAGGGCCTGCTCCACTCCTTCTCCCGACAGTAGGGCCTGCTCCACTCCTTCTCCCGGCAGTAGGGCCTGCTCCACTCCTTCTCCCGGCAGTAGGGCCTGCTCCACTCCTTCTCCCGGCAGTAGGGCCTGCTCCACTCCTTCTCCCGACAGTAGGGCCTGCTCCACTCCTTCTCCCGGCAGTAGGGCCTGCTCCACTCCTTCTCCCGGCAGTAGGGCCTGCTCCACTCCTTCTCCCGGCAGTAGGGCCTGCTCCACTCCTTCTCCCGACAGTAGGGCCTGCTCCACTCCTTCTCCCGGCAGTAGGGCCTGCTCCACTCCTTCTCCCGGCAGTAGGGCCTGCTCCACTCCTTCTCCCGGCAGTAGGGCCTGCTCCACTCCTTCTCCCGGCAGTAGGGCCTGCTCCACTCCTTCTCCCGGCAGTAGGGCCTGCTCCACTCCTTCTCCCGGCAGTAGGGCCTGCTCCACTCCTTCTCCCGGCAGTAGGGTCTGCTCCACTCCTTCTCCCGGCAGTAGGGCCTGCTCCACTCCTCCCGACAGTAGGGCCTGCTCCACTCCTTCTCCCGGCAGTAGGGCCTGCTCCACTCCTTCTCCCGGCAGTAGGGCCTGCTCCACTCCTTCTCCCGGCAGTAGGGCCTGCTCCACTCCTTCTCCAGGCAGTAGGGCCTGCTCCACTCCTTCTCCCGGCAGTAGGGCCTGCTCCACTCCTTCTCCCGGCAGTAGGGTCTGCTCCACTCCTTCTCCCGGCAGTAGGGCCTGCTCCACTCCTCCCGACAGTAGGGCCTGCTCCACTCCTTCTCCCGGCAGTAGGGCCTGCTCCACTCCTTCTCCCGGCAGTAGGGCCTGCTCCACTCCTCCTCCCGGCAGTAGGGCCTGCTCCACTCCTCCTCCCGGCAGTAGGGCCTGCTCCACTCCTCCTCCCGGCAGTAGGGCCTGCTCCACTCCTCCTCCCGGCAGTAGGGCCTGCTCCACTCCTCCTCCCGGCAGTAGGGCCTGCTCCACTCCTCCTCCCGGCAGTAGGGCCTGCTCCACTCCTCCTCCCGGCAGTAGGGCCTGCTCCACTCCTCCTCCCGGCAGTAGGGCCTGCTCCACTCCTTCTCCCGGCAGTAGGGCCTGCTCCACTCCTTCTCCCGGCAGTAGGGCCTGCTCCACTCCTTCTCCCGGCAGTAGGGCCTGCTCCACTCCTTCTCCCGGCAGTAGGGCCTGCTCCACTCCTTCTCCCGGCAGTAGGGCCTGCTCCACTCCTTCTCCCGACAGTAGGGCTTGCTCCACTCCTTCTCCCGACAGTAGGGCCTGCTCCACTCCTTCTCCCGACAGTAGGGCCTGCTCCACTCCTTCTCCCGACAGTAGGGCCTGCTCCACTCCTTCTCCCGGCAGTAGGGCCTGCTCCACTCCTTCTCCCGGCAGTAGGGCCTGCTCCACTCCTTCTCCCGACAGTAGGGCCTGCTCCACTCCTTCTCCCGGCAGTAGGGCCTGCTCCACTCCTTCTCCCGGCAGTAGGGCCTGCTCCACTCCTTCTCCCGGCAGTAGGGCCTGCTCCACTCCTTCTCCTGGCAGTAGGGCCTGCTCCCGCCTGACAGTGGAATGTGCCGTGAGCGGTTGATAATCACTCCCATAATCACCTCGTAACTGAACCTAAACTACACCGAAACAAATTTCACACATCTAACAACAGATGAAATAAATTAAGTAAATATGATGGGGAAGAATGGGTGAGTTAGAACATTTACATAAGAACCCTTTACGCAGTACTTTATTGAAGCACCTTTGGCAGCGATTTTAGCCTCAAGACTTCTTGGGTTCGGTGCTTGGCACACCTGTATTTGGGGAGTTTCTCCCAATCTTCTCTGCAGATCTTCTCAAGCTCTGTCAGGTTGGATGGGGAGTGTCACTGCACAGCTATTTTCAGGTCTCTCCAGAGATGTCAAATCAAATTTTATTGTCACATGGGCCTTCCTCTGACACCGCCTAGTATATAGGTCCTGGATGGCAGGAAGCTTGGTCACAGTGATGTACTGGGCTGTACGCATTACCCTCTGTAGTGCCTTACGGTCGGATGCCGAGCAGTTGCCATACCAGGCGCTGATGCACCTGGCCAGGATGCTCTCGATGGTGCAGCTGTAAAAAAAATTGAGAATCTGGGGACCCATACCAATTCTTTTCAGTCTCTCGACCCGCTCCACTACAGCCCCATGGATGTGAATGGGGGCGTGTTCAGCCCTCCTCTTCCTGTAGCCCACGACCATGCATACCTTCCCACTTTGATGACAGAAGAAACAGACCAATTCGCCATGGTATCCGACGTATAAATAGTATGACTGCTGTCATATCGACACTTATATTCATTATAATGTCATTTTTGCTTTCATTCATTATTTATCAAGCACACTTGGCGCTTATAATGATGTTTAGGCTACTGATGATTCTATCATTTGACTGCGCGTCTTGCTGATCGTGTATCTTGGTGGTTGGTGTATTTGTTTTATTTTGGCGTTATAAAAAGAAAGCTGTTACCGTGTTCCAACACATACATTTTTTTGTTTCATAGTTGTAACAAAAGGCACTCCACAAATAGAAATTGAACACTGGAAATTGTGTTTTTTGTGAGTTTTGTTTTTACATATAGCCTACAGTAACATAAACCAATGAAAATGCTATTGTGTTATGTGAAATAAAATAAGAATTGTATTCTAATATTACCTTAGACCTTCATAAATACACACAAATTATTATTTTAGCGATAGCATATATGAAATGTATTAATTACACTTTTAGAATGTTGCAGTCAGAATTACTGTTCGTTAGCTTGAAGGGGGGTCCCTTGAGGCCCAGTGGTTTTTGTGTTTTAAAGAAAATGGCAAAGATCACATTCACAGTTTAACATTTTGAAGAAAATAAAATGGATCTGATTTGGTTTGTGATGCTTTATGCGAGAAACAAGCTGTAAAGTACCCGGGAAAGATGTGACGCCGATGCATATGAGGATATCATTGTTTAATGTCTTTGACATTCAAAGGCTGTGCTACAACCTTCTACAGCCGAGGAGACAAAACATGTACTTTGCTTGGGAAGTAATCTAATTCTGTCACTATCAATTGATTAAGCTATTCACTTTCTGTACAATATAAGATCTTTAAACACAGACAGCTTTTAGGGAAACACTCATTATAGCAGTCTCCTGTGGTTCACTCCCTTAGTGTGTTTAGTGGATGGTGTGTTGCTAATACCTAACAACCTGTGTTTAGTGGATGGTGTGTTGCTAATGCTAATGCTATCATGTTGTTAATACTAATACTTGCAACCTGTATGGGTAGATGGTGTGTTGCTAATACTAACTACCAGAGTTAGTGGATGGTGTGTAGTTCCTTCTAATGCTAGCAATGCAGCTGACTGCAGATAAGCTCTCTTCATGCTTCTTACCCAATAGGAAGGTGATAAGATAAGCCAGCGGCCCCAAAGCCCAGATGAGACCTTGAGAGGGGGAGTAGACAGCCTCTGCAGTGCCCATGATGTAGCCCCCTCCAACCCACGTCGCTATGACAACAGATACACAGTCTTGAGCACAAGCATGGGCACACATCTCAATGAACAACACATTACTGGAAAACGTATATCAGTCACAGCATTACTGTTTACTCTAAGGTATAACACACATTTTCCCCGACATCTCCAGGCTGAAGTACTGTTTCTGTTACTTACACACACACAGAGGACTCACCTGTCATAGTGAAAACCCCCACCAAAACGTTGATATTGCGTCCTCCTATCATGTTGACCTCACTCTTGCTGCCCACACATTTCTCCTCCTCCTTCTTGGACTTCCTGGAGGCCCAGATCCCTATGGCCAGGATCAGGACATAGAAGACCACCACTGCCACCAGGCCACCAACATCCAGAGCCATCCTGAGTCTATCACACACACACACATCAAGATATAAGACTTCCACCAGCATCCAGAGCAAAGTCGACAACATGCATGTAGCCAACTCACACACGAGAGGAGAGAGCACAGGAGAGGGGAGTTTGTGTTCTGTCTCTAACTCTCTGGGTTGCTGTGTGGTAGTCTGTGTCTCCTTCGTGTGTGTGTGTGTGTGTGTGTGTGTGTGTGTGTGTGTGTGTGTGTGTGTGTATTTGGCTCCTGCGCTCAACATACAGCAGGTGGATATGACATGCCTACTACAGATACAGTTAGGTGTGGCAGAAAGTGGTATTATTCTAAGTCCAGAGACACCCCCTGTGTACCAGTACTGCTTCCATCCCTCTCCTTGCCCCAATCTAGGCTTTTACACAAACTCTCAAAACAAGAACTTCAAGGTCTCAGAGCGAGTGACATCACCAATTGAAACCCTACTAGTCTAGCGCGCACCGCTAACTAGCTAGGCATTTCACACAGGTTACACTCACCCCCCTTTGACCTCCAGCAAATCCAGCAGCCTGGCAACTGAGTAATCCGGGTACGGCAACAATGTAACAGTATTGCCCCAACCTATGCTCTTATCAGGGATCATATCAACAACTGCTTCAGAGCATCGTTACCTATTGCTCCTGTCATGACTTGCATGAATTATAGAAACCAGATTCTCTTCTTCTCTTCTTCCAATTCGTTTTATGACCGGTCGTAAAAACTGAAATATTGAGAGTGGAATGTGTGACTGTGGAACACACAGAGAGACTTGGCCAAACCTTAGCATAAAATGGTTTAATAATGAAACAATATTTCTGTATTCCAACAAGTTGGAATGGTCCGTGGGCACTTAAAGAACAATCCTGTTGAATTTGTTAAAGATTTGCAATGTAACTAAAAGGGCAGTAGAACAACATAACTGTATATCTGAATGTGTATAATTCTCAGTGATCAGATTCACATCTAAATGTTGGGGAACTGGTATGATTAAAAATGAAACTATTTGTGAGAAGATGTGATGTTAGCCTTCTAAATGAGAGAATTGTTTTTCATATGAAGTCTTAACCAAGTCAGTGGCCACGCCCATGTGAGCACAGACATTACATCAAAATGCTCCGAGCACTCGTGACAAAATGTACATTTAGTCAAGAAATCGCAGGGATGGGAGTCCCCACGCTTAAAATGGCTACTACTCTATAGACCAGAGAGCATGGAGTTGTAGATACATGTTGAAATGGCTACTACTCTATAGACCAGAGAGCATGGAGTTGTAGCTAGCTACATGTTGAAATGGCTACTACTCTATAGACCAGAGAGCATGGAGTTGTAGCTACATGTTCAAATGGCTACTACTCTATAGACCAGAGAGCATGGAGTTGTAGCTAGCTACATGTTGAAATGGCTACTACTCTATAGACCAGAGAGCATGGAGTTGTATCTACATGTTGAAATGGTTGGCAATTTAAATACAGACCAGAGGAGGTGAGGATGCAGTGCCCACGCATGAAATGGTTAAGAAAACTACAAGACTACACATTCACAGTCTGCAGCTGTATATGTTAAATAGTCTAGTAAACTTGACCGAAGACGAGAACACTTCCCTATCGAACGACTGAATGGTACTCTGAAAGATCCATTCTGGAGGACACTTCCCTATCGACCGACCGAATGGTACTCTGAAAGATCCATTCTGGAGGACACTTCCCTATCGAACGACTGAATGGTACTCTGAAAGATCCATTCTGGAGAACACTTCCCTATCGAACGACCGAATGGTACTCTGAAAGATCCATTCTGGAGAACACTTCCCTATCGAACGACCGAATGGTACTCTGAAAGATCCATTCTGGAGAACACTTCCCTATCGAACCACCAAATTGTACTCTGAAAGGTCCATTCTGGAGAACACTTCCCTGTCGAACCAAAAATGGTACTCTGAAAGGTCCATTCTGAAGAACACTGTCCTATCGAACCACCAAAGTGTACTCTGAACTTATTCATTCTGGAGAACACTTCCCTATCGAATGACCAAATGGTACTCTGAAAGATCCATTCTGGAGAACACTTCCCTATCGAATGATGGTACTCTGAAAGATCCATTCTGGAGGACATTTCCCTATCCAAGACCAAATGGTACTCTGAAAGATCCATTCTGGAGAACACTTCCCTATCGAATGACCAAATGGTACTCTGAAAGATCCATTCTGGAGAACACTTCCCTATCGAATGACCAAATGGTACTCTGAAAGATCCATTCTGGAGAACACTTCCCTATCGAATGACTGAATGGTACTCTGAAAGATCCATTCTAGAGAACACTTCCCTATCGAATGACCGAATGGTACTCTGAAAGATCCATTCTGGAGGACACTTCCCTATCGAACGACTGAATGGTACTCTGAAAATTCCATTCTGGAGAACACTTCCCTATCGAACCACCAAATTGTACTCTGAAAGGTCCATTCTGGAGAACACTTCCCTGTCGAACCAAAAATGGTACTCTGAAAGGTCCATTCTGAAGAACACTGTCCTATCGAACCACCAAAGTGTACTCTGAACTTATTCATTCTGGAGAACACTTCCCTATCCAAGACCAAATGGTACTCTGGAAGATCTATTCTGGAGAACATTTCCCTATCGAGGCTTTGCGCACTGCCGGCTATCCAAACACAAGGGACACAATTTTACACAAACTCTCAAAACCTTCAGTTTTAAAAATAGGATGGAGACTATGCAGCTAAGAGACTTTAGCCTGTAGAAAAATGTTCAATAAGTTTAGAATAAGTTTACTGTTCCTTAACAGAATAGAGACAGACTGGCCAAATCAACCTCAAGGTAGCCAGATGCACTACTTGGGGATAGCCTAAACAATGGGTTGTATGTCTTCCAATAAGGCCAACAACAGAGATGGTTTTTGACCTACCAACAAAAAAACATCTTATTTTACCCTCCTCAATGACCCACGAGAGCACATACAGTAGAAGTCGGAAGTTTACATACACCTTAGCCAAATACATTTAAACTCAGTTTTTCACAATTCCTGACTTTTAATCCGAGTAAAAAATGCTCTGTTTTAGGTCAGTTAGGAACACCACTTTATTTTAAGAATGTGAAATGTCAGCTTTATTTCTTTCGTCACATTCCCAGCGGGTCAGAAGTTTACATACACTCAAAATCGTATTTGGTAGTATTGCCTTTAAATAGTTCAAATTCGGTCAAACATTTTGGGTAGCCTTCCACAAGCTCCCACAATAAGTTGGATGAATGTTGGCCCATTCCTCCTGACACAGCTGGTGTAACAGAATCAAGTTTGTAGGCCTCCTTGCTCGCAAACTCTTTTTCAGTTCTGCCCACAAATCTTCTATAGGATTGAGGTCAGGGCTGTGTGATGGCCACTCCAATACCTTGACTTTGTTGTCCTTAAGCCATTTTGCCATTTATTCTTGGGGTCATTGTCCATTTGGAAGACCCATTTGCGACAAAGGTTTAACTTCCTGACTGATGTCTTGAGATGTTGCTTCAATATATCCACATAATTTTCCTGCCTCATGATGCCATCTATTTTGTGAAGTGCACCAGTCCCTCCTGCAGCAAAGCACCCCCACAACATGATGCTGCCAGCCATGTGCTTCACGGTTGGGATGGTGTTCTTCGGCTTGCAAGCCTCCCCCTTTTTCCTTCAAACATAACGATGGTAATTATGGCCAAACAGTTATATTTTTGTTTCATCAGACCAGAAGACATTTCTCCAAAAAGTACAAACTTTGTCCCCATGTGCAGTTGCAAACCATTGTCTGGCTTTTTTATGGCGGTTTTGGAGCAGTGGCTTCTTCCTTGCTGAGCGGCCTTTCATGTGATGTCACTATAGGACTCGTTTTACTGTGGATATAGATACTTTTGTACCTGTTTCCTCCAGCATCTTCACAAGGTCCTTTGCTGTTGTTCTGGGATTGATTTGTACTTTTCACACCAAAGTACGTTCATCTCTTGGAGACAGAACTCGTCTCCTTCCTGAGCTGTATGACGGCTGCGTGGTCCCATGGTGTTTATACTTGAGTACTTTTGTTTGTACAGATGAACGTGGTACCTTCAGGCATTTGGAAATTGCTCCCAGGGATGAACCAGACCTGTGGAGGTCTACAATTGGCTGATTTCTTTTGATTTTCCCATGATGTCAAGCAAAGAGGCATTGAGTTTGAAGGTAGGCTTTGAAATACATCCGCAGGAACACCTCCAATTGACTCAAATTATGTCAATTAGCCTATCAGAAGCTTCTAAAGCCATGACATAATTTTGGGGAATTTTCCAAGCTGTTTAAATGCACAGTCAACTTAGTGCATGTAAATGTCTGACCCACAGGAATTGTGATACAGTGAGTTATAAGTGAAATAATCGGTCTGTAACCAATTGTTTGAAAAATGACTTGTGTCATGCACAAAGTAGATGTCCTAACGGACTTGCCAAATCTATAGTTTGTTAACAACAAATTTGTGGAGTGGTTGAGAAACGAGTTTTATTGACTCCAACCTAAGTGTATGTAGACTTCCCTTCAACTGTAGCTGTCACTCACTCACCCACCCACAAACAGGCTCGAACAGGGACTAGATTCAGACGCAGAAAGATTTTCTTCTTGAGTGGGGGGGCCTGAACATTTATTTATTTTTATTTATTTATTTTACCTTTATTTAACCAGGTAGGCAAGTTGAGAACAAGTTCTCATTTACAATTGCGACCTGGCCAAGATAAAGCAAAGCAGTTCGACAGATACAACAACACAGAGTTACACATGGAGTAAAACAAACATACAGTCAATAATAAAGTATAAACAAGTCTATATACAATGTGAGCAAATGAGGTGAGAAGGGAGGTAAAGGCAAAAAAAGGCCTTGGTGGCAAGGTAAATACAATATAGAAAGTAAAACACTGGAATGGTAGTTTTGCAATGGAAGAATGTGCAAAGTAGAAATAAAAATAATGGGGTGCAAAGGAGCAAAATAAATAAATAAATTAAATACAGTTGGGAAAGAGGTAGTTGATAGGGCTAAATTATATGTGGGCTATGTACAGGTGCAGTAATCTGTGAGCTGCTCTGACAGTTGGTGCTTAAAGCTAGTGAGGGAGATAAGTGTTTCCAGTTTCAGAGATTTTTGTAGTTCGTTCCAGTCATTGGCAGCAGAGAACTGGAAAGAGAGGCGGCCAAAGAAAGAATTGGTTTTGGGGGTGACTAGAGAGATATACCTGCTGGAGCGTGTGCTACAGGTGGGAGATGCTATGGTGACCAGCGAGCTGAGATAAGGGGGGACTTTACCTAGCAGGGTCTTGTAGATGACATGGAGCCAGTGGGTTTGGCGACGAGTATGAAGCGAGGGCCAGCCAACGAGAGCGTACAGGTCGCAATGGTGGGTAGTGTATGGGGCTTTGGTGACAAAACGGATTGCACTGTGATAGACTGCATCCAGTTTGTTGAGTAGGGTATTGGAGGCTATTTTGTAAATTACATCGCCAAAGTCGAGGATTGGTAGGATGGTCAGTTTTACAAGGGTATGTTTGGCAGCATGAGTGAAGGATGCTTTGTTGCGAAATAGGAAGCCAATTCTAGATTTAACTTTGGATTGGAGATGTTTGATATGGGTCTGGAAGGAGAGTTTACAGTCTAACCAGACACCTAAGTATTTGTAGTTGTCCACGTATTCTAAGTCAGAGCCGTCCAGAGTAGTGATGTTGGACAGGCGGGTAGGTGCAGGTAGTGATCGGTTGAAGAGCATGCATTTAGTTTTACTTGTATTTAAGAGCAGTTGGAGGCCACGGAAGGAGAGTTGTATGGCATTGAAGCTTGCCTGGAGGGTTGTTAACACAGTGTCCAAAGAAGGGCCGGAAGTATACAGAATGGTGTCGTCTGCGTAGAGGTGGATCAGAGACTCACCAGCAGCAAGAGCGACCTCATTGATGTATACAGAGAAGAGAGTCGGTCCAAGAATTGAACCCTGTGGCACCCCCATAGAGACTGCCAGAGGTCCGGACAACAGACCCTCAGATTTGACACACTGAACTCTATCAGAGAAGTAGTTGGTGAACCAGGCGAGGCAATCATTTGAGAAACCAAGGCTGTTGAGTCTGCCGATGAGGATGTGGTGATTGACAGAGTCGAAAGCCTTGGCCAGATCAATGAATACGGCTGCACAGTAATGTTTCTTATCGATGGCGGTTAAGATATCGTTTAGGACCTTGAGCGTGGCTGAGGTGCACCCATGACCAGCTCTGAAACCAGATTGCATAGCAGAGAAGGTATGGTGAGATTCAAAATGGTCGGTAATCTGTTTGTTGACTTGGCTTTCGAAGACCTTAGAAAGGCATGGTAGGATAGATATAGGTCTGTAGCAGTTTGGGTCAAGAGTGTCCCCCCCTTTGAAGAGGGGGATGACCGCAGCTGCTTTCCAATCTTTGGGAATCTCAGACGACACGAAAGAGAGGTTGAACAGGCTAGTAATAGGGGTGGCAACAATTTCGGCAGATAATTTTAGAAAGAAAGGGTCCAGATTGTCTAGCCCGGCTGATTTGTAGGGGTCCAGATTTTGCAGCTCTTTCAGAACATCAGCTGAATGGATTTGGGAGAAGGAGAAATGGGGAAGGCTTGGGCGAGTTGCTGTTGGGGGTGCAGTGCTGTTGACAGGGGTAGGAGTAGCCAGGTGGAAAGCATGGCCAGCAGTAGAAAAATGCTTATTGAAATTTTCAATTATGGTGGATTTATCAGTGGTGACAGTGTTTCCTATCTTCAGTGCACTGGGCAGCTGGGAGGAGGTGTTCTTATTCTCCATGGACTTTACAGTGTCCCAGAACTTTTTTGAGTTAGTGTTGCAAGAAGCAAATTTCTGCTTGAAAAAGCTAGCCTTGGCTTTTCTAACTGCCTGTGTATAATGGTTTCTAGCTTCCCTGAACAGCTGCATATCATGGGGGCTGTTCGATGCTAATGCAGAACGCCATAGGACGTTTTTGTGTTGATTAAGGGCAGTCAGGTCTGGGGAGAACCAAGGGCTATATCTGTTCCTGGTTCTAAATTTCTTGAATGGGGCATGTTTATTTAAGATGGTTAGGAAGGCATTTTTAAAAAATATCCAGGCATCCTCTACTGACGGGATGAGGTCAATATCCTTCCAGGATACCCCGGCCAGGTCGATTAGAAAGGCCTGCTCGCTGAAGTGTTTCAGGGAGCGTTTTACAGTGATGAGAGGAGGTCGTTTGACCGCTGACCCATTACGGATGCAGGCAATGAGGCAGTGATCGCTGAGATCTTGGTTGAAGACAGCAGAGGTGTATTTAGAGGGGAAGTTGGTTAGGATGATATCTAAGAGGGTGCCCGTGTTTAAGGCTTTGGGGAGGTACCTGGTAGGTTCATTGATAATTTGTGTGAGATTGAGGGCATCAAGTTTAGATTGTAGGATGGCTGGGGTGTTAAGCATGTTCCAGTTTAGGTCGCCTAGCAGCACGAGCTCTGAAGATAGATGGGGGGCAATCAGTTCACATATGGTGTCCAGAGCACAGCTGGGGGCAGAGGGTGGTCTATAGCAGGCGGCAACGGTGAGAGACTTGTTTTTAGAAAGGTGGATTTTTAAAAGTAGAAGTTCAAATTGTTTGGGTACAGACCTGGATAGTAGGACAGAACTCTGCAGGCTATCTTTGCAGTAAATTGCAACACCGCCCCCTTTGGCAGTTCTATCTTGTCTGAAAATGTTGTAGTTTGGAATTAAAATGTCTGAATTTTTGGTGGTCTTCCTAAGCCAGGATTCAGACACAGCTAGAACATCCGGGTTGGCAGAGTGTGCTAAAGCAGTGAATAGAACAAACTTAGGGAGGAGGCTTCTAATGTTAACATGCATGAAACCAAGGCTATTACGGTTACAGAAGTCGTCAAAAGAGAGCGCCTGGGGAATAGGAGTGGAGCTAGGCACTGCAGGGCCTGGATTCACCTCTACATCGCCAGAGGAACATAGGAGTAGTAGAATAAGGGTGCGACTAAAAGCAATAAGAATTGGTCGTCTAGAACGTCTGGAACAGAGAGTAAAAGGAGGTTTCTGGGGGCGATAAAATAGCATCAAGGTATAATGTACAGACAAAGGTAAGGTAGGATGTGAATACAGTGGAGGTAAACCTAGGTATTGAGTGATGAAGAGAGAGATATTGTCTCTAGAAACATCATTGAAACCAGGAGATGTCATTGCATGTGTGGGTGGTGGAACTAATAGGTTGGATAAGGTATAGTGAGCAGGACTAGAGGCTCTACAGTGAAATAAGCCAATAAACACTAACCAGAACAGCAATGGACAAGACATATTGACATTAAGGAGAGGCATGCTTAGTCGAGTGATCAAAAGGGTCCAGTGAGTGGAGAGGTTGGTTTAGGGTCACGGCGATTTAGACAGCTAGCCAAGCCAACCGGTAGCAAGCTAGCATAGGATGGAGTCTGTTGTTAGCCACCTCTTGCGTTCGGTCAGTAGATTAGTGGGGTTCCGTGTGGTAGAGGTGATTAATCCAAATCACACAACAACAAAAATAAGAACAATAGATATAGTTATAGAGGCCCGAGAAGAAAACATAATAATTCAAATAAATAAATTGTCCGATTGTCTATTCAGATAGCAGCCGGAAAGACAGCTAACGGTTAGCGGGCCGCAGATGGGCGTTCTGGTAACGTCGCGACAGAGGAGCCAGCCGGATCTCCTTCAGGTAGATAACGTCGGCAGTCCGGTTGTGAAGGCCCGGTGGGGCTCCGCGTAGGCAGTGAAACGGGTCCGGATAGGTGACTGCAGCCCAGGAGTGAATGATGGAACTCAGGCGTGATTGACGGAGCTGGCTAGCACCGGAACAATCGATGTTTGCTCCGGAATCGACGAAAGCCGACTGTCACACGGATAGCAGCTAGCTAGCTGTGAGATCCGGGTATGAATGTCCAGAGAGCAGTTGAAATCCAGGGACATGGAGAGAAAAATTGGTCCGGTATGTTCCGTTCCGAGCCGCGCTGCGCCGTACAAAACTGGCGATAGATTTTCGATAGATTTTCGAACTAAAGGACAGCCGATGACCACAAACCGTGGTTAGCTTCTGATTAGCTTCTGGGCTAGCTCCTGGCTAGCTTCTGGCTAGTTTCTGGCCAGCCTCCTGGAGTTTCTGGCTAGCTTCCTGAAGGATTGCAGATCTGAGGTAAATAATACTTTTTTATAAATATAAATTGGTGAGGCTGGTTGCAGGAGAGTGTTTAGAAGATGAGTTGATGGAAAATAAAAATAAAATGTATGTGAAAAAAGTTGTAAATATATATATATACAGGACACGACAAGACGAGGACAAAAGACGTCTGAACTGCTATGCGATCTTGGATTAACATAATTATAAATCATTTGTAAACTGCAAATGGACCACAAGAATCCCAAACAGAGATAATATTTGACTAAAACATAATAATTTCAAACCTTGCTTACATTTGTATATGATCACGTGTCTCTCTATTATGCGTGGGAACACTTGGGAACAGGTTACACAAATTAAAATCACCTGGAGCTGATTTCCTGGTGTTTTTTGTCCAATGAAAATGCAAAAATAATAATAATAATAATATATATATATATATTTGTTTTTTGCTCATAAAACATGGGGGACAAATAAAATTACATTCGGGCTGCCAGTTGGGGAACCCTGGGCTAGGGAGAGAGAGAACAAACAACATTGGAAATACAACCCATATTTCTTTCTTTATTTTCCCTTTTGTACTTTAACTAGTTGCACATAATTGCAACACTGTATATAGATAGACAATGATATTTGAAAAGTCTGTTTTACTTTGGAACTTTTGTAAGTGTAATGTTAGGCTACAGTTCATTTCTGTTTTTTTATTTCACATCTGTTTATTATCCGTTTCACTTGCTTTGGCAATGTAAACATATGTTCCCCCATGCCAATAAAGTCATTTGAATTGATTTGAAATAGAGCGAGAGGAGTGGGAGAGAGAGAAATAAACCCACTCTGACTCCTGCTCTCGGTAGATGTGACACGTCTCGCTCAGTCAGAAGCGTTTACGGCGCTCGCGCTCCAAATCAAAGCGATGTCAGGCGGATCTATTCTTCCAGCATGATCACTGTATGGCTCTGAAACTTTGTATGACATTCCTTGGAAGGCGACAGCGTGAGTGTGCAGTACGGGCTCGTGGGAGAAGAGAAACAAGGGAACATAGCTGTGTATGTGTGTGACTCGTGCACGCCCCTTGCATGGGTCACACCCATACATCTCACTTCGAATGGCATTTTCCACTCCACAGATGCATGAAGTCGCGGGTATTTTGTGTCGAGAAGAAGTCACCATGGGAACCAAACACACACGGTGGGATAGTTTATAATAAATCAAATCTAACGTTATTGGTCACATACACATATTTAACAGATGTTATTGGTCACATAGACATATTTAACAGATGTTATTGGTCACATACACATATTTAGCAGATGTTATTGGTCACATACACATATTTAGCAGATGTTATTGGTCACATAGACATATTTAGCAGATGTTATTGGTCACATACACATATTTAGCAGATGTTATTGGTCACATACACATATTTAACAGATGTTATTGGTCACATACACATATTTAGCAGATGTTATTGGTCACATACACATATTTAGCAGATGTTATTGGTCACATACACATATTTAGCAGATGTTATTGGTCACATACACATATTTAACAGATGTTATTGGTCACATACACATATTTAGCAGATGTTATTGGTCACATACACATATTTAACAGATGTTATTGGTCACATACACATATTTAACAGATGTGATTGGTCACATACACATATTTAACAGATGTGATTGGTCACATACACATATTTAACAGATGTGATTGGTCACATACACATATTTAGCAGATGTTATTGGTCACATACACATATTTAACAGATGTTATTGGTCACATACACATATTTAACAGATGTGATTGGTCACATACACATATTTAACAGATGTGATTGGTCACATACACATATTTAACAGATGTGATTGGTCACATACACATATTTAGCAGATGTTATTGGTCACATACACATATTTAGCAGATGTTATTGGTCACATAGACATATTTAACAGATGTTGTTGGTCACATAGACATATTTAGCAGATGTTATTGGTCACATACACATATTTAACAGATGTTATTGGTCACATACACATATTTAGCAGATGTTATTGGTCACATACACATATTTAGCAGATGTTATTGGTCACATACACATATTTAGCAGATGTTATTGGTCACATACACATATTTAGCAGATGTTATTGGTCACATACACATATTTAACAGATGTTATTGGTCACATACACATATTTAGCTGATGTTATTGGTCACATACACATATTTAGCAGATGTTATTGGTCACATACACATATTTAACAGATGTTATTGGTCACATACACATATTTAGCTGATGTTATTGGTCACATACACATATTTAGCAGATGTTATTGGTCACATACACATATTTAACAGATGTTATTGGTCACATACACATATTTAGCAGATGTTATTGGTCACATACACATATTTAGCAGATGTTATTGGTCACATACACATATTTAGCAGATGTTATTGGTCACATACACATATTTAGCAGATGTTATTGGTCACATACACATATTTAACAGATGTTATTGGTCACATACACATATTTAGCTGATGTTATTGGTCACATACACATATTTAGCAGATGTTATTGGTCACATACACATATTTAGCTGATGTTATTGGTCACATAGACATATTTAGCAGATGTTATTGGTCACATACACATATTTAGCAGATGTTATTGGTCACATACACATATTTAACAGATGTTATTGGTCACATACACATATTTAGCAGATGTTATTGGTCACATACACATATTTAGCAGATGTTATTGGTCACATACACATATTTAGCAGATGTTATTGGTCACATACACATATTTAGCAGATGTTATTGCGGGTGTAGCGAAATGCTTGTATTCCTAGATCCACCAGTGCAGGAGTATCTAACAATACACACATCTAAAAGTAAAATAATGGAATTAAGAAATATAAAAATATTAGGATGAGCAATGTCGGAGTCCTGAGTGTGTATATAGCACAAAACACAACCTTGATGAGAAAGTTGTGACACCTGTACAATGAGCAGGAAATTAATATATATATATATATATATATATATATAAATACATCAATATTTATCACACACAGTGCCATGAAAAGGTATTTGCCCCATTTCTGATTTTCTCTATTTTTGAATGTCAGGCCATCTGTCTGCGCAGCTGGGTCATGCAGGAAGACAAGGATCCAAAACGCACAATCAAGTCTACATAAAAATGTCTAAAAAAGCTCAAATTTGAAGTTTTGGAATGTGGGGGTAACACTAACACACACACCTGGGGTCACACTAATATACACCTGGGGTAACACTAATACACACCTGGGGTAACACTAACACACACACCTGGGGTCACACTAATATACACCTGGGGTAACACTAATACACACCTGGGGTAACACTAACACACACCTGGGGTAACACTAACACACACCTGGGCTAACACTAACACACACCTGGGCTAACACTAACACACTCCTGGGGTAACACTAACATACACCTGGGCTAACACTAACATACACCTGGGCTAACACTAACACACACCTGGGGTAACACTAACATACACCTGGGCTAACACTAACACACACCTGGGGAACACTAACACACACTCCTGGGCTAACACTAACACACACCTGGGCTAACACTAACACATACCTGGGCTAACACTAACACACACCTGGGGTAAAACTAACACACACCTGGGCTAACACTAACACACACCTGGGGTAACACTAACACACACCTGGGCTAACACTAACACACACCTGGGGTAACACTAACACACACCTGGGCTAACACTAACACACACTCCTGGGGTAACACTAATACACACCTGGGGTAACACTAACACACTCCTGAGGTAACACTAAAACACACCTGGGGTAACACTAATACACACCTGGGGTAACACTAACACACTCCTGGGGTAACACTAAAACACACCTGGGGTAACACTAATACACACCTGGGGTAACACTAACACACACCTGGGGTAACACTAACACACACCTGGGGTAACACTAACACACACCTGGGGTAACACTAACACACTCCTGGGGTAACACTAAAACACACCTGGGGTAACACTAATACACACCTGGGGTAACACTAACACACTCCTGGGGTAACACTAACACACTCCTGGGGTAACACTAAAACACACCTGGGGTAACACTAATACACACCTGGGGTAACACTAATACACACCTGGGGTAACACTAACACACTCCTGGGGTAACACTAACACACTCCTGGGGTAACACTAAAACACACCTGGGGTAACACTAATACACACCTGGGGTAACACTAATACACACCTGGGGTAACACTAACACACACCTGGGGTAACACTAAAACACACCTGGGGTAACACTAATACACTCCTGGGGTAACACTAATACACACCTGGGGTAACACTAACACACTCCTGGGGTAACACTAATACACACCTGGGGTAACACTTTTCGTGGCACCTGAACACACAACTGAACAGTAGTCCAAAACTAGGGCCTGTAGGACCTGCCTTGTTGATAGCGCTGTTAAGAAGGTAGAGCAACACTTTATTCTTCCCATCTTAGCTACTGTGGTATCAATATGTTTTGACCATGACAGTTTACAATCCAAGGTTACTTCAACTTGCTCAATTTCCACATGATGTATTACAAGATTTAATTGAGGTTTAGGATTTAGTGAATTTTCACTAACTTATTCATTGCCACTCATTGTGATAGTAACTGCAGGTCTTCGTTAAGTGTTGCAGTCATTTCAGTCGCTGTAGTAGCTGACGTGTATAAATCAAACCAAATGTTATTTGTCACATGCGCCGAATACAACAGGTGTAGGTAGACCTTACTTATGTCGTGTCTTCACTATCATTAAATTGAAGACTTAGTTTTTTATCAAATATCCTCTGTAATTAGTATTACCGATCAAACTGATTAATCATGTAACTGTAATTAACTAGGAAGTCGGGGCACCAAGGAAAATATTCAGATTACAAAGTTATAATTTCCTAAAACAACTTTTCAGATATTTTATATCTGATCAATTAGTCTTCGATTCAATTAATTATTTATTTTACCTCACGTTAGTCTCATTCCAAACGTCGTAAATTGTTGGTTACCTGTACGAACTCAGTCTTCACTATGAGTCATCCATACATCAATTGTCTTAAATCATTTATTTATTAACTAACTAAACAATCACAGAAGTGCACACACAAACAAACAAAGTAAATATGGTTACAAGAAATGATAAGGGAATGTGCCCTAGTGGGCTAAACTGGCATGGCGGCTTGTAGAAGTGGGGGTCGACTAAGAAGTCACTACAGAGTTAATAATTATAACAATTGAAATGCTATTCCTTTGCAAATGAACGCTCACTCATTCGGGAACAACTGCAATCAATATATATATTTACGCTCAGTGTGTCGTCTTGATCGCTGTTGAAAAGTTAGTTTCTGTTGGAGAGTTTTCGTCCTCTCGCTCTCTCTCTCTCTGTCGTGGTTATAGGGGATAGTTCAGAGCGACATTCATGTTGTAGAATGGATGTTTCGGCGGTTGTCGTTCTTCGCGTTCAATGATACCGAATTCCTAGCTGCAGACTAGTAATTAATATCAAAGACTTGTTCTTATTCTGTCGGTATCGATAGTCTAAGAGTTTAACCACGTAGTATGGTTAAAAGATTCAGCAATGGTCTGCAACCTTTGTCCTCCCATGATTGAGAGAAACATGGTCTACTGACAATTTCTCAAAGTTGGGTTTTATTCGGAATTGCAGAAAAGGGGCTGTACCAGGATGCCTGACCCTAACTGGGCTCATGGGCGGTCCTCTGATTTAGTTAAACTCAAAGGGGAATTGGAGTTTCCTTCATTAAACAGTCCAAAATCACATTACACAATTTTAAAAACCGTATCATACTCACTCATTCATCTTATACAACAATTAGATGTAAACCTCATATCTGAGGCTATTATATAAACAGCGTTATGGTAATGTGGCCACACCGTCTCCCATGAGCTTCCCCAAGTTGTAACAAACGGACCAGTTCGTAGCTGGATTCTTCACCGATCTTTTATACTTTCTCCGGAATGTAAACGTTGTTCGGACCTGAAGTTCTGTGAGGTGGAAGAAATTCCTTTGTTCTCTATGAAACTTCACTCCATCTCTATACTGTGTGGCCATGAGGAGATCCTCTCCTCAGGAATTTACGACCTCTCTCTGACCACAGCAGCCTAGTTGAAGGAGGGAGAGGGGGGATGGGGCTTGCTGTACCCAAAGAGGGCAACGTCATGACACTTACTTATTAGCCCTTAATCAACAAAGCAGTTTTAAGAAAATACCTAAAAGAAAAGTAAGAGATAAGAATAACAAATAATTACAGAGCAATAGCGGGGACCGGTACAGAGTCAATGTGGAGGCTATATACAGGGAGTACCAGTACAGAGTCAATGTGGAGGCTATATACAGGGGGTACCAGTACAGAGTCAATGTGGAGGCTATATACAGGGGGTACCAGTACAGAGTCAATGTGGAGGCTATATACAGGGGGTACCAGTACAGAGTCAATGTGGAGGCTATATACAGGGTGTTACGGTACAGAGTCAATGTGGAGGCTATATACAGGGAGTACCAGTACAGAGTCAATGTGGAGGCTATATACAGGGGGTACCAGTACAGAGTCAATGTGGAGACTATATACAGGGGGTACCAGTACAGAGTCAATGTGGAGGCTATATACAGGGGGTACCGGTACAGAGTCAATGTGGAGACTATATACAGGGGGTACCAGTACAGAGTCAATGTGGAGGCTATATACAGGGGGTACCGGTACAGAGTCAATGTGGAGGCTATATACAGGGGGTACCGGTACAGAGTCAATGTGGAGGCTATATACAGGGGGTACCAGTACAGAGTCAATGTGGAGGCTATATACAGGGTGTTACGGTACAGAGTCAATGTGGAGGCTATATACAGGGGGTACCAGTACAGAGTCAATGTGGAGACTATATACAGGGGGTACCAGTACAGAGTCAATGTGGAGGCTATATACAGGGGGTACCGGTACAGAGTCAATGTGGAGACTATATACAGGGGGTACCAGTACAGAGTCAATGTGGAGGCTATATACAGGGGTACCAGTACAGAGTCAATGTGGAGGCTATATACAGGGTATTACGGTACAATGTGGAGGCTATATACAGGGTCTACCAGTACAGAGTCAATGTGGAGGCTATATACAGGGGTACCGGTACAGAGTCAATGTGGAGGCTATATACAGGGTGTTACGGTACAGAGTCAATGTGGAGGCTATATACAGGGGGTAATGGTACAGAGTCAATGTGGAGACTATATACAGGGGGTACCAGTACAGAGTCAATGTGGAGACTATATACAGGGGGTACCAGTACAGAGTCAATGTGGAGACTATATACAGGGGGTACCAGTACAGAGTCAATGTGGAGGCTATATACAGGGGGTACCAGTACAGAGTCAATGTGGAGGCTATATACAGGGGGTACCAGTACAGAGTCAATGTGGAGGCTATATACAGGGGGTAATGGTACAGAGTCAATGTGGAGACTATATACAGGGGGTACCAGTACAGAGTCAATGTGGAGA
This sequence comes from Oncorhynchus mykiss, assembly GCF_013265735.2. Lineage (NCBI taxonomy): Eukaryota > Metazoa > Chordata > Actinopteri > Salmoniformes > Salmonidae > Oncorhynchus > Oncorhynchus mykiss. Next base: position 37,402,316 of record NC_048591.1, read on the forward strand.
CTATATACAGGGGGTACCAGTACAGAGTCAATGTGGAGGCTATATACAGGGGGTACCAGTACAGAGTCAATGTGGAGGCTATATACAGGGGGTACCAGTACAGAGTCAATGTGGAGGCTATATACAGGGGGTAATGGTACAGAGTCAATGTGGAGACTATATACAGGGGGTACCAGTACAGAGTCAATGTGGAGACTATATACAGGGGGTACCAGTACAGAGTCAATGTGGAGGCTATATACAGGGGGTAATGGTACAGAGTCAACGGGCGGGGCACCGTTGTCAAGGTAATATGTACATGTAGGTGGAGTTATTAAAGTGACTATGCATAGATAACAGAGAGTAGCAGCAGCGTAGAAGGGGGAGATGCAAATAGTCTGTGTAGCCATTTGACTAGATGTTCAGGAGTCTTATGGCTTAGGAGTAGAAGCTGTTTAGAAGCCTCTTGGACCTAGACTTGGGGGTCCAGTACCGCTTGCCGTGCGGTAGCAGAGAGAGCAGTCTACGACTAGGGTGGCTGGAGTCTTTGACAATTTTTAGTGTGCTTGGACCATGTTAGTTTGTTGGTGATGTGGACACCAAGGAACTTAAAGCTCTCAACCTGCTCCACTACAGTCCCGTCGATGAGAATGTTGGCATGCTCGGTCCTCCTTTTCCTGTAGTCCATAATCATATCCTTTGTCTTGATCACGTTGCGGGAGAGATTGTTGTCCTTGCACCACATGCTCAGGTCTCTGATTACCTCCCTATAGGCTCTCATCGTTGTCGGTGATCAGGCTTACCACTGTTGTGTCATCAGCAAACTTAATGATGGTGTTGGAGTCGTGCCTGGCTGTGCAGTCATGAGTGAACAGGGAGTACAGGAGGGGACTGAGCACGCATCGCTGAGGGGCCCCCTGTTGAGGATCAGCGTGGCGGATGTGTTGTTACCTACCCTTACCACCTGGGGGCAGCCCGTCAGGAAGTCCAGGATCCAGTTGCAGAGGGAGGTGCTTAGTCCCAGGGTCCTTAGCTTAGTGATGAGCTTTGAGGGCACTATGTTGAACGCTGAGCTGTAGTCAATGAATAGCATTCTCAAATAGGTGTTCCTTTTGTCCAGGTGTGAAAGGGCAGTGTGGAGTGCAATAGAGATTGCACCATCTGTGGATCTGTTGGTGCGGTGTGCAAATTGGAGTGGGTCTAGTGTTTCTGGGATAATGGTGTGGATGTGAACAATGACCAGCCTTTCAAAGCATTTCATGGCTACAGATGTAAGTGCTACGGGTCGGTAGTCATTTAGGCAGGTTACCTTAGTGTTCTTGGGCACAGGGACTATGGTGGTCTGCTTGAAACATGTTGGTATTACAGACACGGACAGGGAGAGGTTGAAAATGTCAGTGAAAACACTTGCCAGTTGGTCAGCGCATGCTCTGTGTACACGTCCTGGTAATCCATCTGGCCCTGCGGCCTTGTGAATGTTGACCTGTTTAAAGGTCTTACTCACATCGGCTGTGGAGAGTGTCATCCGGAACAGCTGATGCTCTCATGCATGTTTCAGTGTTACTTGCCTCGAAGCGAGCATAGAAGTTATTTGGCTTTTGTACAAAAATGTGTAATTAGATTCTTTCATTTTTACATTGGTAGAAGAGCAGTATATACCCTGTCGCAAACCTCCGCCCATAACTCATCACTGATAGTCAGACCAAGGTCCTTTTCCCAGATTATTTTCAAAGGAGTAAAGGAGGAGCCTCCTTTCTCAGAAAGTATATTTAGCCTTTAATGGATTGTGCTGTGACAAGAAGGGTTTCAACTTCATTCAGCTGCGCTCTAAACCTCCTCTTGGTGGTAAATGAGAAAATTACATGTCTAATTTGAAGATATTTAAAAAAAAAAATGGGATCTTGGCACATCGAATTCACTGCAGAGCTCTTGAAAGGATTTCAGTGTAGTGGTTTTCTGATGAAATAGGTCTGAAAAGGTCCTGATTCCTAGAGTATGCCAAAGATTAAAGTTGGCATCCCTCAGGGCTTTTGGCAAGTCTGGGTTGACTACTATAGGCGAGTGAGAACATATTTGGGAGGAAATGCCCAGGTATTTCTTACAGTCCCTCCACGCTAGTAGGGTGCTGTAAATCACAAAGGTTTTGGCTATGTTGCCCACTTCACTAAAGTTATTAATGAATATAATTGAGCTTAAGGGCAATGAACCACAGGATTGGGCTTCTATCTGAATCCATGTTGACTCTTGGCTGTTTGTGATCCATGTTAGCATGTTGCGGATTTGGGCAGACCAGTAGTACAACTGAAGGGAGGGAAGGGCAAGACCACCCTTAGATTCAGGTTTCGATAGAGTGGAAAACTTGATCCTAGGTTTTTTATTGCCCCATATAAATTTGGTGATGCTTTGGTTAGTTGTTTTGAATAAGGAAACTGGGAGATAGCATGGGAGCATCTGAAATAAGTAGTTCAGTCTAGGGAGGACGTTCATACGGATGACATTAATTCTTCCTACTAAGCTAATTGGGAGGGAGATCCAGGTTTGGAGATCGTTCTTGATTCGATCCAGGAGTGGAAGATCATTTAACTTGAAAAAGCTATTCACATCTGGTGTTATGAAGATCCCAAGGTATTGAAACCCCTGTGTTTTCCATTGGAAAGGACATAGTGTCTTCATAGAGCTGGTGATTGTAATATTGAGAGGGCAGACAGTGGATTTGTTAAAATTGATCTTATAACCTGAAAACTTGCCATACTGAGCAATTGTGTCTAAAATTAGAGGGAGGGATTTCTCAGGGTTGGATATGTAGAGCAAGACATCATCCGCGTAAAGCGAAATCTTGTGCTGCAGGCCGCCTGCAGAAACACCCATAATACTTGGATTGCTTCTTATCAGCTCTGCCAGAGGCTCCGCCCCCAACAAGTAGAGCAGGGGGGACAGCGAGCACCCTTGTCTTGTGCCCCGTTCCAGAGGGAATCTGTCAGAGTTCAATCCATTAGTAGTCACCATGGCATTTGGATGAGAGTATAGTGATTTGTTCCATTTAATAAAATTTGGGCCCGTATTGAACTTTTCTAAGACTGAAAACAGAAAGCTCCACTCCATCCTGTCAAACGCCTTCTCAGCATCCAGTGAAGCCAGCAGGACAGAGGTCTTCTGTGCGTTTACTTGATCAATAATATCAAAAAGACGGCGAATGTTATCAGAAGAGTATCTGTCTCTAATAAATCCAGTTTGGTCCGCTTTTATTATTTTGGGAATAAGAGTGTTTAGTCTTTTGGCGAGCAATTTGGTAATTATTTTATAGTCGAAATCCAACAAGCTTATGGGCCGGAAGGACGAGCAGGATAGAGGGTCCTTGTCCTTTTTGAGCAACACTGTAATGCGAGCTGTGTGCATAGAGTCTGGGAGAACAAAAATCCTCCAGCATTGGCATGAAGATAGGGCGGAGCTGGGGCCAAAAAGCTTTGTAGAACTCTCTGGGGAATCCATCTGGGCCTGGGGACTTATTAGGTGGCATGGAGGTAATTGCCTCCAGGATCTCCTCAGGGGTGAAGGGGGAGTTGAGATCTTCTTGGTCGGTCTCTGATAGTTTACGTAGCGAGATTCCCTCTAGGAAAGAATGGAGTTCTGCCTCCGTGTGTTTTCTCTCAGAGGTGTATAGTTTGCAGTAAAAATCATGAAAAGTTAAATTGATCTTTTTTTGGCTCATATGTGACCTCGTCCTCTGCTGTTCGGATAGCCATGATTGTACGCTCTGACTGCTCCTTTTTTAATTGGTAAGCAAGCAATCTACTGGGCCTATTGCTACACTTATGGTATTTCTGTTTAGTAAAGCAAACTTTTTTTTTTATCTCCCGGGTGTAGTCCAAATTCAGTTTGGCTTTGGCTGCTTTAAGATGACTCCAGGAGGTGCTGTCTGGGGATTGTTTATGTATTCTTTCAAAGCATTCCTGCTCCCTCTCAAGATCTAGCCTGTGTGCTTCCATTGCTTTTTTCTTAGAGGAAGCATATGCGATTAGATGGCCTCTTAGTGTGGCTTTAGCAGCGTCCCACATTGTGGCTGGAGAAACAGGAGAATCTTTATTGTCTTGTGTGTAGTTGTCTATCCATGTAGTTACCAATGTATGGAACACTTCATTGGATAACATGGAGGTGTTGAATTTCCAGCTCTTTGACCTCGGGATGTTTTTGCAGAGGTCAAAGCGGAGGTGGACAAAGGCGTGATCTGAAAGTGCTATGGGTCCGATTGTACAAGTGGCTGAATTTATGAAACTCTTTGGGATAAAAATGTAATCTATACGGGAGTAGGTGTTATGGACATTAGAGTAGTGTGTATAGTCTATAGATGAGCTATTAGTCTCTCTCCATCTCTTTAGTAAGAGAGTTCAACATCTTAGCAGATCTAGGATTTGTTGTGGGGACTTGAGATTATTTGTCTAGGGTTGGGTTAAGGGTACAATTAAAATCTCCGGCCACCACGCCAAAGGAGACACAATGCTCATTGAACAGGGTTATCATTTTTGACATGAAAGCAGGAGTATCTGTGTTAGGGGCATATATGTTTAATATAGTAATTGGTTGCCCATATATCAAAATATATCCCAATATTGCCCATATATCAAAATAAATCTCCCCTCCGGATCAGATATGTTTTTGTCAATTATGAATGGAACATTTTTATGGATAAGTATTGCTGTACCTCTACTGTTTGATTTGAAAGATGAGAAATACACCTGTCCCACCCAAGCTCTGCGGAGTTTAGCATGTTCAGCATCACAGAGGTGTGTCTCTTGTAATAGCGATGTCTGCTTTTTCCTTTTTTAGAGCACATAGTATCTTTTTCCGTTTTATTGCATGACCTAGACCATGGCAGTTCCATGTCAATAGATTTAAGGTACTAGTCATCGTCATCGAACAGTAATGGAACCTTAGTGCAAGTCATCTCTGGGTAAAGGTGGATAATAGTTCCAGCTGCGTTCACATAAAAGGAAAATAAATGGTGTACATAAAATAATAATCTCTGAACACCCCAGCCGAGTTCCCAAACAACTCGACACATCCCGTTGGATCTATTACAGTGGCATGTTTCCCTCTTCTTTTCCGCCCAGATTGAATAGAACACAATTATTCCTTCGCCCCCTGTTTTCCAGGTCCTCTGTTTTCTCTTCCAGATGCTCGATTTTCTTTTTAGCATATGCTATTGTTTCCATGGCATCTGTCAATAAGTTTTCCATGGATAGGATTCGCCCCTCTGCCTCGTCCAGGTGCCCCGCATTTATTTATCTTGTTGTTGATGTCAGGCAAAGCGTTTTCCAGGATTGTCACCTATCGCACTGAGCTGAGAGTTAATGGCATCTAATTTGGTGTTTAGTTCTGTACGTCGGGATCTCAACTCAGAAAGGATGTCTTCGACAGAGTGCGAGGTTGGCATTCGTTGTGCCTCGGGGGGGGAGCGGGTTCTCTTGCTCCTGGCTAATGGCGCTAGTTTTTTCTGAAGCTAGCTTCTTCTTGGAGGCTTTTTCCGTCGCTAATGCTCGAGTCCGGGTAAAAATGTCACCTGTAGTGTCGCCTTTTGTAGCCGCCATGACTTTTTCTTACTAAAGCTAAATGAGTGTGAACTTGGAGTGGAGGTAAGATTAGGAATTGGAAACTACTTGTGCAGAGTTCTTAGTTCATGCGTCCATCTCGTTCAAGGGTCACGTGATCCCCCCCATTTCACATTCTTTAAATAAAGTGGCGATCCTAACTGACTTAAGACAGGGACTTTTTTACTAGGATTAAATGTCAGGAATTGTGAAAAACTGATTTTAAATGTATTTGGCTAAGATGTATGTAAATTTCCCACTTCAACTGTAAGTACAGTCACTGTGGGGACGACGTCCTCGATGCACTTATTGATGAAGCCAGTGACTGATGTGGTGTACTCCTCAACACCATCGGAAGAATCCCAGAATATATTCCAGTCTGTGCTAGCAAAACAGTCCTGTAGTTTAGCATCGCCTTCATCTCACCACTTTTTTATAGACAGAGTCACTGGTGCTTCCTGCTTTAACTTTTGCTTGTAAGCAGGAATCAGGAGGACAGAATTATGGTCAGATTTTCCAAATGGAAGACCTTAATTGACAACAGATCCACATTCACTTATACATTCTCAGGCCAAAGTCCTCCATCAGTCCAGGACCTGCCTCTCTATGCTGGTGTGGGTCTACTTAACTACAATATCTTGGAGAGAGATTAGTTAACTATAATGTCCTGGAGAGAGATTAGTTAACTATAATGTCCTGGAGAGAGATGATTTAACTATAATATCTTGGAGAGAGATGATTTAACTATAATATCTTGGAGAGAGATGATTTAACTATAATGTCCTGGAAAGAGATGATTTAACTATAATATCTTGGAGAGAGATGATTTAACTATAATGTCCTGGAGAGAGATGATTTAACTATAATGTCCTGGAGAGAGATGATTTAACTATAGTGTCCTGGAGAGAGATGATTTAACTGTAATGTCCTAGAGAGAGATTAGTTAACTATAATGTCCTGGAGAGAGATGATTTAACTATAATATCTTGGAGAGAGATGATTTAACTATAATATCTTGGAGAGAGATGATTTAACTATAATGTCCTGGAAAGAGATGATTTAACTATAATATCTTGGAGAGAGATGATTTAACTATAATGTCCTGGAGAGAGATGATTTAACTATAATGTCCTGGAGAGAGATGATTTAACTATAGTGTCCTGGAGAGAGATGATTTAACTGTAATGTCCTAGAGAGAGATTAGTTAACTATAATGTCCTGGAGAGAGATGATTTAACTATAATATCTTGGAGAGAGATGATTTAACTATAATATCTTGGAGTGAGATGATTTAACTATGTCTATGTCTACTGTGAAGAACAAAAAGACAAAAAAAAACAGAATTTTTCCATCCGTTTTATTATTGAACATTTTGTACACAATAAATACAAGTATTTTTTTTTTTTTTTTACAGCTAATAATAATATGCAGAAAGGATTTTTCACCTGTTCTCAATGTTGTCACCGTGGCAAGAGTCAGAAGAGAAGGCCTGTTGTTCAACTACACAGATTTAGCAGCTCGGAACCATCTCCAAATCAACACAAAATAGATACCAAAAAAAGGGGACAATAAACTAAACCTACAGGGACACAAGACTGTTCCACAGAGGGAGATTACAGAGCTGTGTTTGGCCAGAGAGATGAACCGTAACATCAGACATATTGTAATATAAAAGTGTTGGCTTGCTCTGTGGGTGAGAACAGCTTTCTGACAAGATGGAGGACGTTGATGTAAACCATAAACTTCTAAACAGGTTTGATAAACATTATAAAGATCTCAGAGAGGGCATGGTTTAGAGCAGACCCAAACTAGCCAAGTACAGATAGGACCGTATCCTAACTCCCTTCGCATTATAATCACTCAAAACTCACACAACACCTGAAACTAACAAATCCACATTATCTCCAAGGCTCATTCAATATTCCTTCAATTGTTTCATAATTCAAATAACTTTTATTTGTATTTTTTAATAACATCATTCTAAAGTAGCACCTCACCCTACAGACCAAATGGTTCCCTGGCTTCTGTAGAACACGATACAGGGTCAGAGGTTAGGGTCAGAGATTAGGGTCAGAGGTTAGGGAGGTGCAGCCAGAATGAGAGAGCAACACTAAAAAACACCAGAATTAGAAACAGGTGAATAAAACAAATCAAGTGCTATGATGTCTCCCTAAGAAGGCCTGCGTGAAGGGGCTGGTAATGGACACTGACCTACGGTGAGGTACAACCCCACGTGGTGTCTACACTGACCTACGGTGAGGTACAACCCCACGGGGTGTCTACACTGACCTACGGTGAGGTACAACCCCACGGGGTGTCTACACTGACCTACGGTGAGGTACAACCCCACGTGGTGTCTACACTGACCTACGGTGAGGTACAACCCCACGGGGTGTCTACACTGACCTACGGTGAGGTACAACCCCACGTGGTGTCTACACTGACCTACGGTAAGGTACAACCCCACAGGGTGTCTACACTGACCTACGGTGAGGTACAACCCCACGGGGTGTCTACACTGACCTACGGTGAGGTACAACCCCACGGGGTGTCTACACCGACCTACGGTAAGGTACAACCCCACAGGGTGTCTACACTGACCTACGGTGAGGTACAACCCCACGGGGTGTCTACACTGACCTACGGTAAGGTACAACCCCACAGGGTGTCTACACTGACCTACGGTGAGGTACAACCCCACGGGGTGTCTACACTGACCTACGGTGAGGTACAACCCCACGTGGTGTCTACACTGACCTACGGTGAGGTACAACCCCACGTGGTGTCTACACCGACCTACGGTAAGGTACAACCCCACAGGGTGTCTACACTGACCTACGGTGAGGTACAACCCCACGGGGTGTCTACACTGACCTACGGTGAGGTACAACCCCACGGGGTGTCTACACTGACCTACGGTGAGGTACAACCCCACAGGGTGTCTACACTGACCTACGGTGAGGTACAACCCCACGGGGTGTCTACACCGACCTACGGTAAGGTACAACCCCACAGGGTGTCTACACTGACCTACGGTGAGGTACAACCCCACGGGGTGTCTACACTGACCTACGGTGAGGTACAACCCCACGGGGTGTCTACACTGACCTACGGTGAGGTACAACCCCACGGGGTGTCTACACTGACCTACGGTGAGGTACAACCCCACGGGGTGTCTACACTGACCTACGGTGAGGTACAACCCCACGGGGTGTCTACACTGACCTACGGTGAGGTACAACCCCACGGGGTGTCTACACTGACCTACGGTGAGGTACAACCCCACGGGGTGTCTACACTGACCTACGGTGAGGTACAACCCCACGGGGTGTCTACACCGACCTACGGTGAGGTACAACCCCACAGGGTGTCTACACCCACCTACGGTGAGGTACAACCCCACAGGGTGTCTACACTGACCTACGGTGAGGTACAACCCCACAGGGTGTCTACACCGACCTACGGTAAGGTACAACCCCACAGGGTGTCTACACTGACCTACGGTGAGGTACAACCCCACGGGGTGTCTACACCCACCTACGGTGAGGTACAACACCACGGGGTGTCTACACCAACCTACGGTGAGGTACAACCCCACAGGGTGTCTACACCGACCTACGGTGAGGTACAACCCCACAGGGTGTCTACACTGACCTACGGTGAGGTACAACACCACAGGGTGTCTACACTGACCTACGGTGAGGTACAACACCACAGGGTGTCTACACTGACCTACGGTGAGGTACAACCCCACAGGGTGTCTACACCGACCTACGGTAAGGTACAACCCCACAGGGTGTCTACACTGACCTACGGTGAGGTACAACCCCACGGGGTGTCTACACCCACCTACGGTGAGGTACAACACCACGGGGTGTCTACACCAACCTACGGTGAGGTACAACCCCACAGGGTGTCTACACCGACCTACGGTGAGGTACAACACCACAGGGTGTCTACACCGACCTACGGTGAGGTACAACCCCACAGGGTGTCTACACTGACCTACGGTGAGGTACAACCCCACGGGGTGTCTACACTGACCTACGGTGAGGTACAACCCCACAGGGTGTCTACACTGACCTACGGTGAGGTACAACCCCACAGGGTGTCTACACCAACCTACGGCAAGGTACAACACCACAGGGTGTCTACACTGACCTACGGTAAGGTACAACCCCACGGGGTGTCTACACTGACCTACGGTGAGGTACAACCCCACAGGGTGTCTACACCGACCTACGGCAAGGTACAACCCCACGGGGTGTCTACACCGACCTACGGTGAGGTACAACCCCACAGGGTGTCTACACCAACCTACGGTGAGGTACAACCCCACGGGGTGTCTACACCCACCTACGGTGAGGTACAACCCCACAGGGGAAATAACAGATCCCAGAAATGTTCTTTACGCACAAAACATTTTTACGCATTTTTCTTCTTCTCACAAATGTGTTGACATCCCTGTTAGTGAGCATTTCTCCTCTGCCAGGAAAATACATTCACCTGACAGGTGTGGCATATCAAGAAGCTGATTAAACAGCATGATCATTACATAGATGCACCTTGTGCAGGGGACAAAAGGCCACTCTAAAATGTGCTGTTGAGGGAGCGTGCAATTGGCATGCTGACTGCAGGAATGTCCACCGGAGCTGTTGCCAGAGAATTGAATGTTCATTTCTCTACCACAAGTCTCCTCCAAAGTCGTTTGTTAGAATTTGGCAGTATGTCCAACTGGCCTCAGTTTATCCAACTGCAGACCAAGGTATCTGTGATCAGATGCATATCTGTATTCCCAGCCATGAAATCCATATATCAGGGCATGACAAATTGATTTAAATTGACTGATTTCTTTATATGAACTGTTACTCAGTAAAATCTTTGAAATTGTGAATGTTGTGTTTTGTATTTTTGTTCAGTGTAGTTGAATCTTCTATACGGGAGTTTCTTGTGCAGTATTCCCTATCAGTGTGGCAGGTTTGAAATGTGCAAGCCACTTGCTGTGCGATATGTTAGGAGCGATATGTGCGATATGAAGGGCTTTCAAAATCTCCAGGACATCATATGTCAAAGTTCAAGGGTCAAACTGAAAGGTTAGAAGTGAGACCTGACACTTTCTGACCTCTACTTCATCAGTAACTTTAGGGGCTCAGTAGAGAGGTGGTCAGCATATCAGTCAAAGTGATTTGATTGGTTAATTGATTGCTAGTTTGAAGTGGTCAGTGGGTAGGACGCGGAAGCAAAATCACAACAAAACAGATGTTATTGAAACTAAATAAACTTCCTGGTTTAAATAACAAAAGCATGGCTCCAGTCTTCAAATAGGAACGCACAAAACATATGACAGAAAGCAGCTCCTCTGGTTATGTTGTCCTCTGTGGTGATGATGTTTTCTACTCCCTTCTTTTCGGGTGGACCTCTGGGTTCATTCATTCAGTCGATTAAATACAGTCTCTCCACTCAACATCCCACTGACTCACTCAACCTAAAACATCCCGCTGACTCACTCAACCTAAAACATCCCGCTGACTCACTCAACCTAAAACATCCCGCTGACTCACTCAACCTAAAACATCCCACTGACTCACTCAACCTAAAACATCCCGCTGACTCACTCAACCTAAAACATCCCACTGACTCACTCAACCTAAAACATCCCGCTGACTCACTCAACCTAAAACATCCCACTGACACACTCAACCTAAAACATCCCGCTGACTCACTCAACCTAAAACATCCCACTGACTCACTCAACCTAAAACATCCCACTGACTCACTCAACCTAAAACATCCCACTGACTCACTCAACCTAAAACATCCCACTGACACACTCAACCTAAAACACCCCGCTGACTCACTCAACCTAAAACATCCCACTGACTCACTCAACCTAAAACATCCCACTGACACACTCAACCTAAAACATCCCGCTGACTCACTCAACCTAAAACATCCCGCTGACTCACTCAACCTAAAACATCCCACTGACTCACTCAACCTAAAACATCCCACTGACTCACTCAACCTAAAACATCCCGCTGACTCACTCAACCTAAAACATCCCACTGACTCACTCAACCTAAAACATCCCACTGACACACTCAACCTAAAACATCCCGCTGACTCACTCAACCTAAAACATCCCACTGACTCACTCAACCTAAAACATCCCACTGACTCAGACTCCAGCAGTGATACACCAGAGAGAGAAAGCTGCCCGGTCCAACACATAACCAGAGGTTGATTCTGACACCAGTAAAGCATGACATGTAGGTATCTAAAGGATGAACAGAAGCCTGACAGAGGAGGGTACAGCCAGAGCTGAACAACACCAAGCATCTCTTACAGCACGTCCACTGTCTCCTCTGCACTGCGCTTCCAATTGACTAAATATTAGTGATACAAAACACACGCTGTTCATCAGAGACTGAAGCGGAGAAGACTTGTGTGTGTCAAACTGTAAATAGACAGAACAGGCTGTCTGAGAGAAAAAAAAAGAGAGAGAGAGAGGGAACTGGAGAGAGAGAAAGGGAACTGGAGAGAGAGAGAGGGGGGAACTGGAGAGAGAGAGAGGGAACTGAAGAGAGAGAGAGGGGGGAAATGGAGAGAGAGAGAGAGGGAACTGGAGAGAGAGAGGGGGGGGAACTGGAGAGAGAGAGAGGGGGGGGAACTGAAGAGAGAGAGAGGGGGGGGGAACTGAAGAGAGAGAGAGGGAACTGGAGAGAGAGAGGGAACTGGAGAGAGAGAGGGAACTGGAGAGAGAGAGGGAACTGGAGAGAGAGAGAGGGAACTGGAGAGAGAGAGAGGGGGGGAACTGGAGAGAGAGAGAGGGAATTGAAGAGAGAGAGAGGGAACTGAAGAGAGAGAGAGGGAACTGGAGAGAGAGAGAGGGAACTGAAGAGAGAGAGAGGGAACTGGAGAGAGAGGGGGGGGGGGAACTGGAGAGAGAGGGAACTGGAGAGAGAGAGGGGGAACTGGAGAGAGAGGGAACTGGAGAGAGGGAACTGGAGAGAGAGAGGGAACTGGAGAGAGAGAGAGGGGGGAACTGGAGAGAGAGAGAGGGGGGAACTGGAGAGAGAGAGAGGGAACTGAAGAGAGAGAGAGGGAACTGGAGAGAGAGAGAGGGAACTGAAGAGAGAGAGAGGGAACTGGAGAGAGAGAGGGGGGGAACTGGAGAGAGAGAGAACTGGAGAGAGAGAGGGGGAACTGGAGAGAGAGAGGGAACTGGAGAGAGGGAACTGGAGAGAGAGAGGGAACTGGAGAGAGGGAACTGGAGAGAGAGAGAGGGAACTGGAGAGAGAGAGAGGGAACTGAAGAGAGAGAGAGGGAACTGGAGAGAGAGAGGGGGGGAACTGAAGAGAGAGAGAGGGAACTGAAGAGAGAGAGAGGGAACTGGAGAGAGAGAGAGGGAACTGGAGAGAGAGAGAGGGAACTGAAGAGAGAGAGAGGGAACTGGAGAGAGAGAGGGGGGGGGAACTGGAGAGAGAGGGAACTGGAGAGAGAGAGGGAACTGGAGAGAGGGAACTGGAGAGAGAGAGGGAACTGGAGAGAGAGAGGGAACTGGAGAGAGAGAGAGGGAACTGGAGAGAGAGAGAGGGAACTGAAGAGAGAGAGGGAACTGGAGAGAGAGACGGGGGGGGAACTGGAGAGAGAGGGAACTGGAGAGAGAGAGGGGGAACTGGAGAGAGAGAGAGGGAACTGGAGAGAGAGAGAAGGAACTGGAGAGAGAGAGGGAACTGGAGAGAGAGAGGGAACTGGAGAGAGGGAACTGGAGAGAGAGAGAGGGAACTGGAGAGAGAGGGGGAACTGGAGAGAGAGAGAGAGGGAACTGGAGAGAGAGAGCGGGGGGGAACTGGAGAGAGAGAGGGGGGGAACTGGAGAGAGAGAGGGGGGGAACTGGAGAGAGAGAGGGAACTGGAGAGAGAGGGGGAACTGGAGAGAGAGAGAGGGAACTGGAGAGAGAGAGAGAGGGAACTGGAGAGAGAGAGAGAGGGAACTGGAGAGAGAGAGAGGGGGGGGGAACTGGAGGGAGAGAGAGAGGGAACTGGAGAGAGAGAGGGGGAACTGGAGAGAGAGAAGGGGAACTGGAGAGAGAGAGGTGGAGGCAGGTGTTAGAGAACATTCAGGGAGGATAGAGCCCCCTCTCTCTCTCCATCTCCCCTTCTCTCTCTCCATCTCCCCCCTATATCTCTCTCCATCTCCCCCCTCTCTCTCTCCATCTGCCCTTCTCTCTCTCTCCATCTCCCCATCTCCCCCTCTCCATCTCTCTTTCTCCATCTCTCCCCCTCTCTTTCTCCATCTCTCCCCCTCTCTCTCCATCTCTCTCTCCATCTTCCCCCTCTCTCTCTCCATCTCCCCCTCTCTCTCCATCTCCCCCTCTCTCTCCATCTCCCCCCTCTCTCTCTCCATCTGCCCTTCTCTCTCTCTCCATCTCCCCATCTCCCCCTCTCCATCTCTCTTTCTCCATCTCTCCCCCTCTCTTTCTCCATCTCTCCCCCTCTCTCTCCATCTCTCTCTCCATCTCCCCCCTCTCCTCATCTCCCCTTCTCTCTATCTCCCCCCTCTCTCTCCATCTCTCCCCCTCCATCTCTCTCCATCTCTGCCCCTCTTTCTCCATCTCTCTCTCTCCATCTCCCCCCTCTCTCTCTCTCCATCTCTGCCCCTCTTTCTCCATCTCTCTCTCTCCATCTCCCCCCTCTCTCCATCTCCCCCTCTCCATCTCCCCCTCTCTCTCTCTCCATCTCCCCCTCTCCATCTCCCCCCTCTCTCTCTATCTCCCCCCTCTCTCTCTATCTCCCCCCTCTCTCTCCATCTCCCCCCCCCTCTCTCCATCTCCCCCCTCTCTCTCCATCTCCCCCCTCTCTCTCCATCCCCCCCCCTCTCTCTCCATCTCCCCCCTCTCTCCCCATCTCCCCCCTCTCTCTCCATCTCCACCCTCTCTCTAACTGCATGTATGATGCTCTTCCAGGTTGACATATGGATAAACTTCTACTACATATAAAATAGATACTCCATTCAGCGGGTTAGGCTAATATGAAATGTTGTGCATAATTCAGAACATTCCTATGACAACAGTAATGTACTGTACTAATACACATTAAATACGTATGATATGACTATATATGGCAAGGACAGGGGAAACTCTGCTCACATAGCAGATAAAACTCATTTCAACTCTCCACCTCAGCATTTCTCCTCTTCCTCCTCCTCCCGTTGAATTCCTTTCATTCAAAATGATGAGAGCAAAGTTAAGGCAACAGACAGACAGTCTGACACAGAGGGAGAGGAGGGGTGAGGGGCTTGTTGCTTGGAGACAGAACCATCTTCCTTCACTTGTTTCTTCCCAGTGGAGGGAGGTAGGGGGGGAGTGAAGGGGGGGGTTCCAGGGTTCAAAGCTTAGAGGTGAAGCCCAGTTCAAAGTTCAGTCATCCAGGTCTGTGCTCTGCTGTCCCTCTGTCTGTCTGTCACACCAGTGTGATCTCCACCTCCTCAGTCTTTTCTGTCTGTCTGTCACACCAGTGTGATCTCCACCTCCTCAGTCTTCTCTGTCTGTCTGTCACACCAGTGTGATCTCCACCTCCTCAGTCTTCTCCATCTGTCTGTCACACCAGTGTGATCTCCACCTCCTCAGTCTTCTCTGTCTGTCTGTCACACCAGTGTGATCTCCACTTCCTCAGTCTTCTCCATCTGTCTGTCACACCAGTGTGATCTCCACCTCCTCAGTCTTCTCTGTCTGTCTGTCACACCAGTGTGATCTCCACCTCCTCAGTCTTCTCTGTCTGTCTGTCACACCAGTGTGATCTCCACCTCCTCAGTCTTCTCTGTATGTCTGTCTGTCACACCAGTGTGATCTCCACCTCCTCAGTCTTCTCCATCTGTCTGTCACACCAGTGTGATCTCTACCTCCTCAGTCTTCTCTGTCTGTCTGTCATACCAGTGTGATCTCCACCTCCTCAGTCTTCTCTGTCTGTCTGTCACACCAGTATGATCTCCACCTCCTCAGTCTTCTCCATCTGTCTGTCACACCAGTGTGATCTCCACTTCCTCAGTCTTCTCCATCTGTCTGTCACACCAGTGTGATCTCCACCTCCTCAGTCTTCTCTGTCTGTCTGTCACACCAGTGTGATCTCCACCTCCTCAGTCTTCTCTGTCTGTCTGTCTGTCACACCAGTATGATCTCCACCTCCTCAGTCTTCTCCATCTGTCTGTCACACCAGTGTGATCTCCACTTCCTCAGTCTTCTCCATCTGTCTGTCACACCAGTGTGATCTCCACCTCCTCAGTCTTCTCTGTCTGTCTGTCACACCAGTGTGATCTCCACCTCCTCAGTCTTCTCTGTCTGTCTGTCTGTCACACCAGTATGATCTCCACCTCCTCAGTCTTCTCTGTCTGTCTGTCACACCAGTGTGATCTCCACTTCCTCAGTCTTCTCCATCTGTCTGTCACACCAGTGCGATCTCCACCTCCTCGGTCTTCTCTGTCTGTCTGTCACACCAGTGTGATCTCCACCTCCTCAGTCTTCTCTGTCTGTCTGTCACACCAGTGTGATCTCCACCTCCTCAGTCTTCTCCGTCTGTCTGTCACACCAGTGTGATCTCCACCTCCTCAGTCTTCTCTGTCTGTTTGTGAGGTTTCTGCTTGGGGGGCGGAGGTGCTGCACGGACCTATGAGGGGAGAGAGAAGGGGGGGGTCATTTAACATTTAACACACATGCAGCACTGTTGCCTCAATGATTTTGGATTCACTCTGCTTCTCTCAATACTGTGCTTGATCTAGGCTGCGGTCTTGGGGTGGCTTACAGGTCGTAGTGTGCTGATGCCTCCGTCGGGGGTGAACCGGGAGGGCTGGGGGAACTCTGGAGACACTGGACTATGATCTGAGAGAGACAGAGACAGAGAGAAAGAGAGAGAGAAAGAGAGAGAGACAGACAGAGAAAGAGAGACAGAGAGACAGAGACAGACAGAGAAAGAGAGAGAGACAGAGAGAGAGAGAAAGAGAGACAGAGACAGAGAAAGAGAGAGAGACAGAGACAGACAGAGAGAGAAAGAGAGAGAGACAGAGACAGACAGAGAGAGAAAGAGAGAGAGAGAAAGAGAGAGAAAGAGAGAGAGAGAAAGAGAGAGACAGAGAGAGAGAAAGACAGACAGACAAAGAAAGAGAGAGACAGACAGACAAAGAAAAAGAGAGAGAGACAGACAAAGAGAGAGAGAGAGAGAGAGAGAGACACAGAATAGAAATTACGATGATGATCTATTTTTACAGTCTTACCCAGTGTATGTAACTGTTACTCCTTCTTACATGTTTAAAAACTATAAACCCAGCTTTGGTCACTCTCTTACTGCGAGTGGGTCCTGTACATGTGTAAAAACTATAAACCCAGCTCTGGTCAATCTCTTACTGTGAGTGGGTCCCTTGTACATTGTGGGAGGTGGCTTGTGTTCCCCATTGACAGAGGGAGATCGAGGGAGGGGCGGAGGGGTGGGGGTGTCTGGGGTGGAGTAGGGGCTGCAGGGGGGCTGATCATACAGAGGGAGGGGCGGCAACGAGGAGGGCAGCCTCGAAGATGGAGAGATCTGGAGGAGAAAGAGGGAAACAAAGTCAAAATTAGGGGTTGGAGGACAATGTCAATCATCTTTCACAGATTCTGCATATTGTGACTTATTCCTAATCATTGAAAACACTATCAATATAACTGGTCCTTCCAATCATTTTTTACATTTACATGTGAGTCAATAAGCAGACACCCTTATCCAGAGAAAAGATAGTAGTGAGTCATTTAGCAGACTCTCGTATCCAGAGAGACTTACAGTAGTGAGTCATTTAGCAGACTCTCGTATCCAGAGAGACTTACAGTAGTGAGTCATTTTGCAGACTCTCTTATCCAGAGACTTACAGTAGTGAGTCATTTAGCAGACTCTCTTATCCAGAGAGAATTACAGTAGTGAGTCATTTAACAGACTCTCTTATCCAGAGAGAATTACAGTAGTGAGTCATTTAACAGACTCTCTTATCCAGAGAGAATTACAGTAGTGAGTCATTTAACAGACTCTCTTATCCAGCGAGATGTACAGTAGTGAGTCATTTAGCAGACTCTTATCCAGAGAGACTTACAGTAGTGAGTAATTTAGCAGACACTCTTATCCAGAGATAAGATAGTAGTGAGTCATTTAGCAGACTCTCGTATCCAGAGAGACGTACAGTAGTGAGTCATTTAGCAGACTCTCTTATCCAGAGAGACTTACAGTAGTGAGTCATTTAGCAGACACTCTTATCCAGAGACTTACAGTAGTGAGTCAATAAGCAGACACCCTTATCCAGAGAGACTTACAGTAGTGAGTCATTTAACAGACTCTCTTATCCAGAGAGACGTACAGTAGTGAGTCATTTAGCAGACTCTCTTATCCAGAGAGACGTACAGTAGTGAGTCATTTAACAGACTCTCTTATCCAGAGAGACTTACAGTAGTGAGTCAATAAGCAGACACTCTTATCCAGAGAGACTTACAGTAGTGAGTCATTTAACAGACTCTCTTATCCAGAGAGACGTACAGTAGTGAGTCATTTAGCAGACTCTCTTATCCAGAGAGACTTACAGTAGTGAGTCATTTAGCAGACACTCTTATCCAGAGACTTACAGTAGTGAGTCAATAAGCAGACACCCTTATCCAGAGAGACTTACAGTAGTGAGTCATTTAGCAGACTCTCTTATCCAGAGAGACTTACAGTAGTGAGTCATTTAGCAGATGTTCTTATCCAGAGAGACTTACAGTAGTGAGTAATTTAGCAGACTCTCTTATCCAGAGATAAGATAGTAGTGAGTCATTTAGGAGACACTCGTATCCAGAGAGATTTACAGTAGTGAGTCAATAAGCAGACACCCTTATCCAGAGAGACTTACAGTAGTGAGTCATTTAGCAGACTCTCTTATCCAGAGAGACTTACAGTAGTGAGCCATTTAGCAGATGTTCTTATCCAGAGAGACTTACAGTAGTGAGTAATTTAGCAGACTCTCTTATCCAGAGATAAGATAGTAGTGAGTCATTTAGCAGACACTCGTATCCAGAGAGACTTACAGTAGTGAGTCATTTAGCAGACTCTCGTATCCAGAGAGACTTACAGTAGTGAGTCATCTAGCAGACTCTCTTATCCAGAGATAAGATAGTAGTGAGTCATTTAGCAGACACTCGTATCCAGAGAGACTTACAGTAATGAGTCATCTAGCAGACTCTTATCCAGAGAGACTTACAGTAGTGAGTAATTTAGCAGACACTCTTATCCAGAGATAAGATAGTAGTGAGTCATTTAGCAGACTCTCGTATCCAGAGAGACGTACAGTAGTGAGTCATTTAGCAGACTCTCTTATCCAGAGAGACTTACAGTAGTGAGTCATTTAGCAGACTCTCGTATCCAGAGAGACTTACAGTAGTGAGTCATTTAACAGACTCTCTTATCCAGAGACTTACAGTAGTGAGTCATTTAGCAGACTCTCTTATCCAGAGAGACTTACAGTAGTGAGTCATTTAGCAGACTCTCTTATCCAGAGAGACTTACAGTAGTGAGTCATTTAGCAGACTCTCTTATCCAGAGACTTACAGTAGTGAGTCATTTAGCAGACTCTCGTATCCAGAGAGACTTACAGTAGTGAGTCATTTAGCAGACTCTCTTATCCAGAGAGACGTACAGTAGTGAGTCATTTAGCAGACTCTCGTATCCAGAGAGACTTACAGTAGTGAGTCATTTAGCAGACTCTCTTATCCAGAGAGACTTACAGTAGTGAGTCATTTAGCAGACACTCTTATCCAGAGAGACTTACAGTAGTGAGTCATTTAGCAGACTCTCTTATCCAGAGAGATTTACAGTAGTGAGTCATTTAGCAGACTCTCGTATCCAGAGAGACTTACAGTAGTGAGTCATTTAGCAGACTCTCCTATCCAGAGAGACGTACAGTAGTGAGTCATTTAGCAGACTCTCGTATCCAGAGAGACTTACAGTAGTGAGTCATTTAGCAGACTCTCTTATCCAGAGACTTACAGTAGTGAGTCATTTAGCACACTCTCTTATCCAGAGACTTACAGTAGTGAGTCATTTAGCAGACTCTCTTATCCAGAGAGACGTACAGTAGTGAGTCATTTAACAGACTCTCTTATCCAGAGAGACTTACAGTAGTGAGTCATTTAGCAGACTCGTATCCAGAGAGACTTACAGTAGTGAGTCATTTAGCAGACTCTCGTATCCAGAGAGACTTACAGTAGTGAGTCATTTAGCAGACTCGTATCCAGAGAGACTTACAGTAGTGAGTCATTTAGCAGACTCTCTTATCCAGAGACTTACAGTAGTGAGTCATTTAGCAGACTCTCTTATCCAGAGAGACTTACAGTAGTGAGTCATTTAGCAGACTCTCTTATCCAGAGACTTACAGTAGTGAGTCATTTAGCAGACTCTCGTATCCAGAGAGACTTACAGTAGTGAGTCATTTAGCAGACTCTCGTATCCAGAGAGACTTACAGTAGTGAGTCATTTAGCAGACTCTCTTATCCAGAGACTTACAGTAGTGAGTCATTTAGCAGACTCTCGTATCCAGAGACTTACAGTAGTGAGTCATTTAGCAGACTCTCTTATCCAGAGACTTACAGTAGTGAGTCATTTAGCAGACTCTCGTATCCAGAGAGACTTACAGTAGTGAGTCATTTAGCAGACTCGTATCCAGAGAGACTTACAGTAGTGAGTCATTTAGCAGACTCTCGTATCCAGAGAGACTTACAGTAGTGAGTCATTTAGCAGACTCTCTTATCCAGAGACTTACAGTAGTGAGTCATTTAGCAGACTCTCTTATCCAGAGACTTACAGTAGTGAGTCATTTAGCAGACTCTCTTATCCAGAGAGACTTACAGTAGTGAGTCATTTAGCAGACACTCTTATCCAGAGACTTACAGTAGTGAGTCATTTAACAGACTCTCTTATCCAGAGAGACTTACAGTAGTGAGTCATTTAACAGACTCTCTTATCCAGAGAGACTTACAGTAGTGAGTCATTTAGCAGACTCTCTTATCCAGAGACTTACAGTAGTGAGTCATTTAGCAGACTCTCTTATCCAGAGACTTACAGTAGTGAGTCATTTAGCAGACTCTCTTATCCAGAGAGACTTACAGTAGTGAGTCATTTAGCAGACTCTCTTATCCAGAGACTTACAGTAGTGAGTCATTTAGCAGACTCTCTTATCCAGAGAGACTTACAGTAGTGAGTCATTTAACAGACTCTCTTATCCAGAGACTTACAGTAGTGAGTCATTTAGCAGACTCTCTTATCCAGAGAGACTTACAGTAGTGAGTCATTTAGCAGACTCTCTTATCCAGAGAGACTTACAGTAGTGAGTCATTTAGCAGACACTCTTATCCAGAGAGACTTACAGTAGTGAGTCATTTAGCAGACTCTCTTATCCAGAGAGATTTACAGTAGTGAGTCATTTAGCAGACTCTCGTATCCAGAGAGACTTACAGTAGTGAGTCATTTAGCAGACTCTCCTATCCAGAGAGACGTACAGTAGTGAGTCATTTAGCAGACTCTCGTATCCAGAGAGACTTACAGTAGTGAGTCATTTAGCAGACTCTCTTATCCAGAGACTTACAGTAGTGAGTCATTTAGCACACTCTCTTATCCAGAGACTTACAGTAGTGAGTCATTTAGCAGACTCTCTTATCCAGAGAGACGTACAGTAGTGAGTCATTTAACAGACTCTCTTATCCAGAGAGACTTACAGTAGTGAGTCATTTAGCAGACTCGTATCCAGAGAGACTTACAGTAGTGAGTCATTTAGCAGACTCTCGTATCCAGAGAGACTTACAGTAGTGAGTCATTTAGCAGACTCGTATCCAGAGAGACTTACAGTAGTGAGTCATTTAGCAGACTCTCTTATCCAGAGATTTACAGTAGTGAGTCATTTAGCAGACTCTCTTATCCAGAGAGACTTACAGTAGTGAGTCATTTAGCAGACTCTCTTATCCAGAGATAAGATAGTAGTGAGTCATTTAGCAGACACTCGTATCCAGAGAGACTTACAGTAGTGAGTCAATAAGCAGACACTCTTATCCAGAGAGACTTACAGTAGTGAGTCATTTAACAGACTCTCTTATCCAGAGAGACGTACAGTAGTGAGTCATTTAGCAGACTCTCTTATCCAGAGAGACTTACAGTAGTGAGTCATTTAGCAGACACTCTTATCCAGAGACTTACAGTAGTGAGTCAATAAGCAGACACCCTTATCCAGAGAGACTTACAGTAGTGAGTCATTTAGCAGACTCTCTTATCCAGAGAGACTTACAGTAGTGAGTCATTTAGCAGATGTTCTTATCCAGAGAGACTTACAGTAGTGAGTAATTTAGCAGACTCTCTTATCCAGAGATAAGATAGTAGTGAGTCATTTAGCAGACACTCGTATCCAGAGAGATTTACAGTAGTGAGTCAATAAGCAGACACCCTTATCCAGAGAGACTTACAGTAGTGAGTCATTTAGCAGACTCTCTTATCCAGAGAGACTTACAGTAGTGAGCCATTTAGCAGATGTTCTTATCCAGAGAGACTTACAGTAGTGAGTAATTTAGCAGACTCTCTTATCCAGAGATAAGATAGTAGTGAGTCATTTAGCAGACACTCGTATCCAGAGAGACTTACAGTAGTGAGTCATTTAGCAGACTCTCGTATCCAGAGAGACTTACAGTAGTGAGTCATCTAGCAGACTCTCTTATCCAGAGATAAGATAGTAGTGAGTCATTTAGCAGACACTCGTATCCAGAGAGACTTACAGTAATGAGTCATCTAGCAGACTCTTATCCAGAGAGACTTACAGTAGTGAGTAATTTAGCAGACACTCTTATCCAGAGATAAGATAGTAGTGAGTCATTTAGCAGACTCTCGTATCCAGAGAGACGTACAGTAGTGAGTCATTTAGCAGACTCTCTTATCCAGAGAGACTTACAGTAGTGAGTCATTTAGCAGACTCTCGTATCCAGAGAGACTTACAGTAGTGAGTCATTTAACAGACTCTCTTATCCAGAGACTTACAGTAGTGAGTCATTTAGCAGACTCTCTTATCCAGAGAGACTTACAGTAGTGAGTCATTTAGCAGACTCTCTTATCCAGAGAGACTTACAGTAGTGAGTCATTTAGCAGACTCTCTTATCCAGAGACTTACAGTAGTGAGTCATTTAGCAGACTCTCGTATCCAGAGAGACTTACAGTAGTGAGTCATTTAGCAGACTCTCTTATCCAGAGAGACGTACAGTAGTGAGTCATTTAGCAGACTCTCGTATCCAGAGAGACTTACAGTAGTGAGTCATTTAGCAGACTCTCTTATCCAGAGAGACTTACAGTAGTGAGTCATTTAGCAGACACTCTTATCCAGAGAGACTTACAGTAGTGAGTCATTTAGCAGACTCTCTTATCCAGAGAGATTTACAGTAGTGAGTCATTTAGCAGACTCTCGTATCCAGAGAGACTTACAGTAGTGAGTCATTTAGCAGACTCTCCTATCCAGAGAGACGTACAGTAGTGAGTCATTTAGCAGACTCTCGTATCCAGAGAGACTTACAGTAGTGAGTCATTTAGCAGACTCTCTTATCCAGAGACTTACAGTAGTGAGTCATTTAGCACACTCTCTTATCCAGAGACTTACAGTAGTGAGTCATTTAGCAGACTCTCTTATCCAGAGAGACGTACAGTAGTGAGTCATTTAACAGACTCTCTTATCCAGAGAGACTTACAGTAGTGAGTCATTTAGCAGACTCGTATCCAGAGAGACTTACAGTAGTGAGTCATTTAGCAGACTCTCGTATCCAGAGAGACTTACAGTAGTGAGTCATTTAGCAGACTCGTATCCAGAGAGACTTACAGTAGTGAGTCATTTAGCAGACTCTCTTATCCAGAGACTTACAGTAGTGAGTCATTTAGCAGACTCTCTTATCCAGAGAGACTTACAGTAGTGAGTCATTTAGCAGACTCTCTTATCCAGAGACTTACAGTAGTGAGTCATTTAGCAGACTCTCGTATCCAGAGAGACTTACAGTAGTGAGTCATTTAGCAGACTCTCGTATCCAGAGAGACTTACAGTAGTGAGTCATTTAGCAGACTCTCTTATCCAGAGACTTACAGTAGTGAGTCATTTAGCAGACTCTCGTATCCAGAGACTTACAGTAGTGAGTCATTTAGCAGACTCTCTTATCCAGAGACTTACAGTAGTGAGTCATTTAGCAGACTCTCGTATCCAGAGAGACTTACAGTAGTGAGTCATTTAGCAGACTCGTATCCAGAGAGACTTACAGTAGTGAGTCATTTAGCAGACTCTCGTATCCAGAGAGACTTACAGTAGTGAGTCATTTAGCAGACTCTCTTATCCAGAGACTTACAGTAGTGAGTCATTTAGCAGACTCTCTTATCCAGAGACTTACAGTAGTGAGTCATTTAGCAGACTCTCTTATCCAGAGAGACTTACAGTAGTGAGTCATTTAGCAGACACTCTTATCCAGAGACTTACAGTAGTGAGTCATTTAACAGACTCTCTTATCCAGAGAGACTTACAGTAGTGAGTCATTTAACAGACTCTCTTATCCAGAGAGACTTACAGTAGTGAGTCATTTAGCAGACTCTCTTATCCAGAGACTTACAGTAGTGAGTCATTTAGCAGACTCTCTTATCCAGAGACTTACAGTAGTGAGTCATTTAGCAGACTCTCTTATCCAGAGAGACTTACAGTAGTGAGTCATTTAGCAGACTCTCTTATCCAGAGACTTACAGTAGTGAGTCATTTAGCAGACTCTCTTATCCAGAGAGACTTACAGTAGTGAGTCATTTAACAGACTCTCTTATCCAGAGACTTACAGTAGTGAGTCATTTAGCAGACTCTCTTATCCAGAGAGACTTACAGTAGTGAGTCATTTAGCAGACTCTCTTATCCAGAGAGACTTACAGTAGTGAGTCATTTAGCAGACACTCTTATCCAGAGAGACTTACAGTAGTGAGTCATTTAGCAGACTCTCTTATCCAGAGAGATTTACAGTAGTGAGTCATTTAGCAGACTCTCGTATCCAGAGAGACTTACAGTAGTGAGTCATTTAGCAGACTCTCCTATCCAGAGAGACGTACAGTAGTGAGTCATTTAGCAGACTCTCGTATCCAGAGAGACTTACAGTAGTGAGTCATTTAGCAGACTCTCTTATCCAGAGACTTACAGTAGTGAGTCATTTAGCACACTCTCTTATCCAGAGACTTACAGTAGTGAGTCATTTAGCAGACTCTCTTATCCAGAGAGACGTACAGTAGTGAGTCATTTAACAGACTCTCTTATCCAGAGAGACTTACAGTAGTGAGTCATTTAGCAGACTCGTATCCAGAGAGACTTACAGTAGTGAGTCATTTAGCAGACTCTCGTATCCAGAGAGACTTACAGTAGTGAGTCATTTAGCAGACTCGTATCCAGAGAGACTTACAGTAGTGAGTCATTTAGCAGACTCTCTTATCCAGAGATTTACAGTAGTGAGTCATTTAGCAGACTCTCTTATCCAGAGAGACTTACAGTAGTGAGTCATTTAGCAGACTCTCTTATCCAGAGACTTACAGTAGTGAGTCATTTAGCAGACTCTCGTATCCAGAGAGACTTACAGTAGTGAGTCATTTAGCAGACTCTCGTATCCAGAGAGACTTACAGTAGTGAGTCATTTAGCAGACTCTCTTATCCAGAGACTTACAGTAGTGAGTCATTTAGCAGACTCTCGTATCCAGAGACTTACAGTAGTGAGTCATTTAGCAGACTCTCTTATCCAGAGACTTACAGTAGTGAGTCATTTAGCAGACTCTCGTATCCAGAGAGACTTACAGTAGTGAGTCATTTAGCAGACTCGTATCCAGAGAGACTTACAGTAGTGAGTCATTTAGCAGACTCTCGTATCCAGAGAGACTTACAGTAGTGAGTCATTTAGCAGACTCTCTTATCCAGAGACTTACAGTAGTGAGTCATTTAGCAGACTCTCTTATCCAGAGACTTACAGTAGTGAGTCATTTAGCAGGCTCTCTTATCCAGAGAGACTTACAGTAGTGAGTCATTTAGCAGACACTCTTATCCAGAGACTTACAGTAGTGAGTCATTTAACAGACTCTCTTATCCAGAGAGACTTACAGTAGTGAGTCATTTAACAGACTCTCTTATCCAGAGAGACTTACAGTAGTGAGTCATTTAGCAGACTCTCTTATCCAGAGACTTACAGTAGTGAGTCATTTAGCAGACTCTCTTATCCAGAGACTTACAGTAGTGAGTCATTTAGCAGACTCTCTTATCCAGAGAGACTTACAGTAGTGAGTCATTTAGCAGACTCTCTTATCCAGAGACTTACAGTAGTGAGTCATTTAGCAGACTCTCTTATCCAGAGAGACTTACAGTAGTGAGTCATTTAACAGACTCTCTTATCCAGAGAGACTTACAGTAGGGAGTCATTTAGCAGACTCTCTCATCCAGAGACTTACAGTAGTGAGTCATTTAACAGACTCTCTTATCCAGAGAGACTTACAGTAGTGAGTGCATATATTTTTCATACTGTTGGAAACTACAACATCGCACAGTTCCGGCTGGATCTGATTTATCGCTAGAGAAACTGTGCAATGTGCTGAAGGGAAAAAAAAAAAAAGGAAATGGAATTCAAATAATTGAACCTACTTCAGTCAATTAGTTGTTTAAAAAACGTAAAATACCCGGAATGTTGATTAATCGCTCAGCACTAGCGTGCATGCATGCATTTGTGTGTGTGTGCTTGTGTGCTCTCAAGTGTGTGTGTGTGTAAGTGTGTACCAGTGTGTCTGCTCCCCAGTGTGTGTGTGTGTGTGTGTGTGTGTGTGTGTGTACCAGTGTGTCTGCTCCCCAGTGTGTGTGTGTGTGTGTGTGTGTACCAGTTTGTCTGCTCCCCAGTGTGTCTGCGTGTGTGTGTGTACCAGTTTGTCTACACTGTTCTCTCTGCTCTCAGTCAGGTCCTCCACCAGTACAGAAGGGAAGACTCCCACTCGTCCATTGAACTCTCCCTCCCAGAAGCCATCGTCTGTTTGGGTGTCTCTGTTGAGTAGACGGATGACAGCCCCCTCTGGGAAGGACAGCTCCTCATCCGCCTGACCATCGTAGTCATACAGCGCCCTCACAAAACTCACTGGGGAGAGGGGGAGAGAGGAGGGGGGAGAGAGGAGAGGGAGGAGAGAGGAGGGGGGAGGGAGGAGAGAAGAGGGGGGAGAGAGGAGAGGGGAGGGCGGAGAGAGGAGGGGGGAGAGAGGAGAGGGAAGAGGGGGGGAGAGGAGAGGGGAGGGGGAAGAGGGGAGGGAGGAGAGGGGAGAGAGGAGAGGGAAGAGGGAAGAGGGGGGAGAGGGGAGGGAGGAGAGAAGAGAGGGAAGAGGGGGGAGAGAGGAGAGGGGAGGGAGGAGAGAGGAGGGGAGAGGGAGGAGGGGGGAGAGAGGAGAGGGGAGGGAGGAGAGGAGGGGGGAGAGAGAAGGGGGGAGAGAGGAGAGGGGAGGGAGGAGAGAGGAGGGGGGAGAGAGGAGAGGGAAGAGGGGGGAGAGGAGAGGGGAGGGAGGAGAGAGGAGGGGGGAGAGAGGAGAGGGGAGAGGAGGAGAGACGGGGGAGAGTGATAGGGGGGAGAGAGGGGAGGGAGGAGAGAGGAGGAGGGAGAGAGGATCGGGGAGAGGAGGAGAGAGGGAGGAGAGAGGAGGAGGGAGAGAGGATCGGGGAGAGGAGAGAGGGAGGAGAAAGAGGGGGAGAGAGGATAGGGGAGAGGAGGAGAGAGGGGGGAGAGTGAGAGGGGGGAGAGAGGAGAGGGGAGAGGAGGAGAGAGGGGGAGAGTGAGAGGGAAGAGGGAAGAGGGGGGAGAGAGGAGAGGGGAGGGAGGAGAGAGGAGGAGGGAGAGAGGAGAGGGGAGAGTGAGAGGGGGGAGAGAGGGGAGGGAGAAGAGAGGAGGAGGGAGAGAGGATCGGGGAGAGGAGGAGAGAGGGGGGAGAGAGGTTAGGGGAGAGGAGGAGAGGGGGAGAGTGAGAGGGGGGAGAGAGGAGGGGGGAGAGGGGGGGAGAGAGGAGAGGGGAGAGGAGGAGAGAGGGGGGAGAGTGAGAGGGGGGAGAGAGGAGAGGGAAGAGGAGGATTATAATTAAATTCTGGAACAATCCATGAGGCTTGAACCTACTGAAGTTAATGAACACACATTGGTTTCAGATCTTTGATCAAAGTCTTGATCTGACAAACAAGTTGGAAATGTGTCTATATTCTTTGAGAGGGTTTGAATTTGCCTAGTTTTTGTGCATGTGTGTGTAGTGGTGTGTGCATGTGT
The DNA here is from genome assembly GCF_013265735.2 of Oncorhynchus mykiss. NCBI lineage: Eukaryota > Metazoa > Chordata > Actinopteri > Salmoniformes > Salmonidae > Oncorhynchus > Oncorhynchus mykiss. Next base: position 37,430,219 of record NC_048591.1, read on the forward strand.
GTGTAGTGGTGTTTGCATGTGTGTGTAGTGGTGTTTGCATGTGTGTGTAGTGGTGTTTGCATGTGTGTGTAGTGGTGTTTGCATGTGTGTGTAGTGGTGTGTTCTTACAGCTGGCGTCTCCGTTGATGCTGCCAGTGTGTATCTCTGGCTCGGTGGAGTTGGAGGAGGTGTGTGAACGTGCGTCCAGGGCAGCGAGAGACTGGAGCATGCTCAGTAGGCTGCTAGAGGTGGGGAACTGAAGATACTTCTCTGGGACGTAGCCAATCAGCCCTGTCTTACTTCTCGCCTGAAACAGCCAATCACACAACAGGATGTTAGACCATGAACCAATTACAGAGCTCTGTGTTAAAGGACAGCCCTGGTCAACCAATGAAAGAGGACTATATTAGGCAGTGCTGTGTGTTTAGTGTCTGCCTATAGGGAGGAGGTCAGAGACCTGGCCGGGTGGTGCCAGAATAACAACCTCTCCCTCAACGTAACCAAGACTAAGGAGATGAATGTGGACTACAGGAAAAGGAGGGCCGAGCACGCCCCCATTCTCATCGACGAGGCTGTAGTGGAGCAGGTTGAGGTCTTCAAGTTCCTTGGTGTCCACATCACCAACAAATTAGAATGGTCCGAACACACCAAGACAGTCGTGAAGAGGGCACGACAAAGCCTATTCCCCCTCAGGAAACTAAAAATATTTGGCATGGGTCCTTAGATCCTCAGAAGGTTCTACAGCTGCATCACTTTAACTCCACATTCATGTACATACTACCTCAATTGGCCGACCAACCAGTGCTCCTGCACATTGGTTAACCAGGCTATCTGCTTTGTGTCCCACCACCCACCAACCCCTCTTTTACGCTTCTGCTACTCTCTGTTTATCATACATATATGCATAGTCACTTTAACCGTATCTACATGTACATACTACCTCAATCAGCCTGACTAACCAGTGTCTGTATATAGCCTCGCTACTGTATATAGCCCCTCTACTGTATATAGCCTCTACTGTATATAGCCCCTCTACTGTATATAGCCTCGCTACTGTATATAGCCCCTCTACTGTATATAGCCTCTACTGTATATAGCCCCTCTACTGTATATAGCCTCGCTACTGTATATAGCCCCTCTACTGTATATAGCCCCTCTACTGTATATAGCCCCTCTACTGTATATAGCCCCTCTACTGTATATAGCCCCTCTACTGTATATAGCCTCGCTACTGTATATAGCCCCTCTACTGTATATAGCCTCTCTACTGTATATAGCCCCTCTACTGTATATAGCCTCGCTACTGTATATAGCCCCTCTACTGTATATAGCCTCTACTGTATATAGCCTCTACTGTATATAGCCTCTCTACTGTATACAGCCTCTACTATAAATAGACTCGCTAATGTATATAGCCCCTCTACTGTAAATAGCCCCTCTACTGTATATAGCCTCTCTACTGTATATAGCCTCTCTACTGTATATAGCCCCTCTACTGTATATAGTCTCTCCACTGTATATAGCCTCTCTACTGTATATAGCCTCTCTACTGTATATAGCCCCTCTACTGTATATAGTCTCTACTGTATATAGCCTCTCTACTGTATATAGCCTCTACTGTATATAGCCTCTCTACTGTATATAGCCTCTACTATAAATAGCCTCGCTACTGTATATAGCCTCTCTACTGTATATAGCCTCACTACTGTATATAGCCTCACTACTTTATATAGCCTCAACTGTATATAGCCTCGATACTGTATTTAGTCTCTCTACTGTATATAGCCTCTACTGTATATAGCCTCGCTACTGTATAACGCCTCTCTACTGTATAAAGCCTCGCTACTGTATATAGCCTCTACTGTATATAGCCTCACTACTGTATATAGCCTCTCTACTGTATATAGCCTCTACTGTATATAGCCTCTACTGTATATAGCCTCTCTACTGTATATAGCCTCACTACTGTATATAGCCTCAACTGTATATAGCCTCGCTACTGTATATAGCCTCTCTACTGTATATAGCCTCGCTACTGTATATAGCCCCTTTACTGTATATAGCCCCTCTACTGTATAGCCTCTCTACTGTATATAGCCTCTACTGTATGTAGCCTCTCTACTGTATATAGCCTCTCTACTGTATATAGCCTCTACTGTATATAGCCTCTACTGTATATAGCCTCTCTACTGTATATAGCCTCACTACTGTATATAGTCTCAACTGTATATAGCCTCGCTACTGTATATAGCCTCTCTACTATAAATAGCCTCGTTAATGTATATAGCCCCTCTACTGTAAATAGCCCCTCTACTGTATATAGCCTCTCTACTGTATATAGCCTCTCTACTGTATATAGCCCCTCTACTGTATATAGTCTCTCCACTGTATATAGCCTCTCTACTGTATATAGCCTCTCTACTGTATATAGCCTCTCTACTGTATATAGCCTCTACTATAAATAGCCTCGCTACTGTATATAGCCTCTCTACTGTATATAGCCTCACTACTGTATATAGCCTCACTACTTTATATAGCCTCTACTGTATATAGCCTCGATACTGTATTTAGTCTCTCTACTGTATATAGCCTCACTAGTGTATATAGCCTCTACTGTATATAGCCGCACTACTGTATATAGCCTCTACTGTATATAGCCTCACTACTGTATATAGCCCCTCTACTGTATATAGCCTCACTACTGTATATAGCCTCTACTGTATATAGCCTCACTACTGTATATAGCCTCTACTGTATATAGCCTCACTACTGTATATAGCCTCTACTGTATATAGCCTCTCTACTGTATATAGCCTCTCTACTGTATATAGCCTCTCTACTGTATATAGCCTCTCTACTGTATAAGGCCTCTACTGTATATAGCCTCGCTACTGTATATAGCCTCACTACTGTATATAGCCTCACTACTGTATATAGCCTCTACTGTATATAGCCTCGCTACTGTATATAGCCTCTACTGTATATAGACTCGCTACTGTATATAGCCTCTCTACTGTATATAGCCCCTCTACTGTATATAGCCTCTACTGTATATAGCCTCTACTGTATATAGCCTCTCTACTGTATATAGCCTCTACTATAAATAGCCTCGCTAATGTATATAGCCCCTCTACTGTAAATAGCCCCTCTACTGTATATAGCCTCTCTACTGTATATAGCCTCTCTACTGTATATAGCCCCTCTACTGTATATAGTCTCTCCACTGTATATAGCCTCTACTGTATATAGCCTCTACTGTATATAGCCTCTCTACTGTATATAGCCTCTACTATAAATAGCCTCGCTACTGTATATAGCCTCTCTACTGTATATAGCCTCACTACTGTATATAGCCTCACTACTTTATATAGCCTCTACTGTATATAGCCTCGATACTGTATTTAGTCTCTCTACTGTATATAGCCTCTACTGTATAACGCCTCTCTACTGTATATAGCCTCGCTACTGTATATAGCCTCTACTGTATATAGCCTCACTACTGTATATAGCCTCTCTACTGTATATAGCCTCTACTGTATATAGCCTCTACTGTATATAGCCTCTACTGTATATAGCCTCTCTACTGTATATAGCCTCAACTGTATATAGCCTCGCTACTGTATATAGCCTCTCTACTGTATATAGCGTCTCTACTGTATATAGCCTCGCTACTGTATATAGCCCCTCTACTGTATATAGCCCCTCTACTGTATATAGCCTCTCTACTGTATATAGCCCCTACTGTATGTAGCCTCTCTACTGTATATAGCCTCTACTATAAATAGCCTCGCTAATGTATATAGCCCCTCTACTGTAAATAGCCCCTCTACTGTATATAGCTTCTCTACTGTATAAAGCCTCTCTACTGTATATAGCCCCTCTACTGTATATAGCCTCTCTACTGTATATGGCCTCTACTGTATATAGCCTCGCTACTGTATATAGCCTCACTACTGTATATAGCCTCACTACTGTATATAGCCTCTACTGTATATAGCCTCTACTGTATATAGCCTCTCTACTGTATATAGCCTCTCTACTGTATATAGTCTCTCTACTGTATATAGCCTCACTACTGTATGTAGCCTCTACTGTATATAGCCCCTCTATTGTATATAGCCTCGCTACTGTATATAGCCTCTCTACTGTATATAGTCTCTACTGTATATAGCCTCGCTACTGTATATAGCCTCGCTACTGTATGTAGCCTCGCTACTGTATGTAGCCTCTACTGTATATAGCCTCGCTCCTGTATGTAGCCTTGCTACTGTATATAGCCTCGCTACTGTATGTAGTCTCTCTACTGTATATAGCCTCTCTACTGTATATAGCCTCTCTACTGTATATAGCCTCTATACTGTATATAGCCTCTATACTGTATATAGCCTCGCTACTGTATGTAGCCTCTACTGTATATAGCCCCTCTACTGTATATAGCCTCACTACTGTATATAGCCTCACTACTGTATATAGCCTCACTACTGTATATAGCCTCGCTACTGTATATAGCCTCTACTGTATATAGCCTCGCTACTGTATATAGCCTCGCTACTGTATATAGCCCCTCTACTGTATATAGCCCCTCTACTGTATATAGCCCCTCTACTGTATATAGCCTCGCTACTGTATATAGCCCCTCTACTGTATATAGCCCCTCTACTGTATATAGCCCCTCTACTGTATATAGCCTCGCTACTGTATATAGCCCCTCTACTGTATATAGCCTCTACTATAAATAGCCTCGCTAATGTATATAGCCCCTCTACTGTAAATATCCCCTCTACTGTATATAGCCTCTCTACTGTATATAGCCTCTCTACTGTAAATATCCCCTCTACTGTATATAGTCTCTCCACTGTATATAGCCTCTCTACTGTATATAGCCTCTACTGTATATAGCCTCTCTACTGTATATAGCCTCTACTATAAATAGCCTCGCTAATGTATATAGCCCCTCTACTGTATATAGCCTCGCTACTGTATATAGCCCCTCTACTGTATATAGCCTCTACTGTATATAGCCTCTACTGTATATAGCCTCTCTACTGTATATAGCCTCTACTATAAATAGCCTCGCTAATGTATATAGCCCCTCTACTGTAAATATCCCCTCTACTGTATATAGTCTCTCCACTGTATATAGCCTCTCTACTGTATATAGCCTCTACTGTATATAGCCTCTCTACTGTATATAGCCTCTACTATAAATAGCCTCGCTACTGTATATAGCCTCTCTACTGTATATAGCCTCACTACTGTATATAGCCTCACTACTTTATATAGCCTCTACTGTATATAGCCTCGATACTGTATTTAGTCTCTCTACTGTATATAGCCTCTACTGTATATAGCCTCGCTACTGTATAACGCCTCTCTACTGTATATAGCCTCGCTACTGTATATAGCCTCTACTGTATATAGCCTCACTACTGTATATAGCCTCTCTACTGTATATAGCCTCTACTGTATATAGCCTCTACTGTATATAGCCTCTCTACTGTATATAGCCTCACTACTGTATATAGCCTCAACTGTATATAGCCTCGCTACTGTATATAGCCTCTCTACTGTATATAGCCCCTCTACTGTATATAGCCCCTCTACTGTATATAGCCCCTCTACTGTATATAGCCTCTCTACTGTATATAGCCTCTACTGTATGTAGCCTCTCTACTGTATATAGCCTCTACTATAAATAGTCTCGCTAATGTTTATAGCCCCTCTACTGTAAATAGCCCCTCTACTGTATATAGCCTCTCTACTGTATATAGCCCCTCTACTGTATATAGTCTCTCCACTGTATATAGCCTCTCTACTGTATATAGCCTCTCTACTGTATATAGCCTCTCTACTGTATATAGCCTCTACTATAAATAGCCTCGCTACTGTATATAGCCTCGCTACTGTATGTAGCCTCTACTGTATATAGCCCCTCTACTGTATATAGCCTCACTACTGTATATAGCCTCACTACTGTATATAGCCTCACTACTGTATATAGCCTCGCTACTGTAGATAGCCTCTACTGTATATAGCCTCGCTACTGTATATAGCCTCGCTACTGTATATAGCCCCTCTACTGTATATAGCCCCTCTACTGTATATAGCCCCTCTACTGTATATAGCCCCTCTACTGTATATAGCCCCTCTACTGTATATAGCCTCGCTACTGTATATAGCCCCTCTACTGTATATAGCCCCTCTACTGTATATAGCCTCGCTACTGTATATAGCCCCTCTACTGTATATAGCCTCTCTACTGTATATAGCCTCTACTATAAATAGCCTCGCTAATGTATATAGCCCCTCTACTGTAAATATCCCCTCTAATGTATATAGCCTCTCTACTGTATATAGCCCCTCTACTGTATATAGTCTCTCCACTGTATATAGCCTCTCTACTGTATATAGCCTCTACTGCATATAGCCTCTCTACTGTATATAGCCTCGCTACTGTATATAGCCTCTCTACTGTATATAGCCTCACTACTGTATATAGCCTCACTACTTTATATAGCCTCTACTGTATATAGCCTCTATACTGTATTTAGTCTCTCTACTGTATATAGCCTCTACTGTATATAGCCTCGCTACTGTATAACGACTCTCTACTGTATATAGCCTCGCTACTGTATATAGCCTCTACTGTATATAGCCTCACTACTGTATATAGCCTCTCTACTGTATATAGCCTCTACTGTATATAGCCTCTACTGTATATAGCCTCTCTACTGCATATAGCCTCACTACTGTATATAGCCTCAACTGTATATAGCCTCGCTACTGTATATAGCCTCTCTACTGTATATAGCCTCGCTACTGTATATAGCCCCTCTACTGTATATAGCCCCTCTACTGTATATAGCCCCTCTACTGTATGTAGCCTCTCTACTGTATATAGCCTCTACTATAAATAGCCTCGCTAATGTATATAGCCCCTCTACTGTAAATAGCCCCTCTACTGTATATAGCCTCTCTACTGTATATAGCCTCTCTACTGTATATAGCCCCTCTACTGTATATAGTCTCTCCACTGTATATAGCCTCTCTACTGTATATAGCCTCTCTACTGTATATAGCCTCTCTACTGTATATAGCCTCTACTATAAATAGCCTCGCTACTGTATATAGCCTCTCTACTGTATATAGCCTCACTACTGTATATAGCCTCACTACTTTATATAGCCTCTACTGTATATAGCCTCGATACTGTATTTAGTCTCTCTACTGTATATAGCCTCTACTGTATATAGCCTCGCTAGTGTATAACGCCTCTCTACTGTATATAGCCTCGCTACTGTATATAGCCTCTACTGTATATAGCCGCACTACTGTATATAGCCTCTACTGTATATAGCCTCACTACTGTATATAGCCCCTCTACTGTATATAGCCTCACTACTGTATATAGCCTCACTACTGTATATAGCCTCTACTGTATATAGCCTCTCTACTGTATATAGCCTCACTACTGTATATAGCCTCACTACTGTATATAGCCTCTACTGTATATAGCCTCTCTACTGTATATAGCCTCTCTACTGTATATAGCCTCTCTACTGTATATAGCCTCTCTACTGTATATGGCCTCTACTGTATATAGCCTCGCTACTGTATATAGCCTCACTACTGTATATAGCCTCACTACTGTATATAGCCTCACTACTTTATATAGCCTCTACTGTATATAGCCTCGATACTGTATTTAGTCTCTCTACTGTATATAGCCTCTACTGTATATAGCCTCGCTACTGTATAACGCCTCTCTACTGTATATAGCCTCGCTACTGTATATAGCCTCTACTGTATATAGCCTCACTACTGTATATAGCCTCTCTACTGTATATAGCCTCTACTGTATATAGCCTCTACTGTATATAGCCTCTCTACTGTATATAGCCTCACTACTGTATATAGCCTCAACTGTATATAGCCTCGCTACTGTATATAGCCTCTCTACTGTATATAGCCTCTCTACTGTATATAGCCTCTACTGTATATAGCCTCTACTGTATATAGCCTCTCTACTGTATATAGCCTCACTACTGTATATAGCCTCAACTGTATATAGCCTCTCTACTGTATATAGCCTCTACTATAAATAGCCTCGCTAATGTATATAGCCCCTCTACTGTAAATAGCCCCTCTACTGTATATAGCCTCTCTACTGTATATAGCCTCTCTACTGTATATAGTCTCTCCACTGTATATAGCCTCTCTACTGTATATAGCCTCTCTACTGTATATAGCCTCTCTACTGTATATAGCCTCTCTACTGTATATAGCCTCTACTATAAATAGCCTCGCTACTGTATATAGCCTCTCTACTGTATATAGCCTCACTACTGTATATAGCCTCACTACTTTATATAGCCTCTACTGTATATAGCCTCGATACTGTATTTAGTCTCTCTACTGTATATAGCCTCTACTGTATATAGCCTCGCTAGTGTATAACGCCTCTCTACTGTATATAGCCTCGCTACTGTATATAGCCTCTACTGTATATAGCCGCACTACTGTATATAGCCTCTACTGTATATAGCCTCACTACTGTATATAGCCCCTCTACTGTATATAGCCTCACTACTGTATATAGCCTCACTACTGTATATAGCCTCTACTGTATATAGCCTCGCTACTGTATATAGCCTCACTACTGTATATAGCCTCACTACTGTATATAGCCTCTACTGTATATAGCCTCTACTGTATATAGCCTCTCTACTGTATATAGCCTCTCTACTGTATATGGCCTCTACTGTATATAGCCTCGCTACTGTATATAGCCTCACTACTGTATATAGCCTCACTACTGTATATAGCCTCTACTGTATATAGCCTCTACTGTATATAGCCTCGCTACTGTATATAGCCTCTCTACTGTATATAGCCTCTACTGTATATAGCCTCTACTGTATATAGCCTCTCTATGGATATAGCCTCTACTATAAATAGCCTCGCTAATGTATATAGCCCCTCTACTGTAAATAGCCCCTCTACTGTATATAGCCTCTCTACTGTATATAGCCTCTCTACTGTATATAGCCCCTCCACTGTATATAGTCTCTCCACTGTATATAGCCTCTACTGTATATAGCCTCTACTGTATATAGCCTCTCTACTGTATATAGCCTCTACTATAAATAGCCTCGCTACTGTATATAGCCTCTCTACAGTATATAGCCTCACTACTGTATATAGCCTCACTACTTTATATAGCCTCTACTGTATATAGCCTCGATACTGTATTTAGTCTCTCTACTGTATATAGCCTCTACTGTATAACGCATCTCTACTGTATATAGCCTCGCTACTGTATATAGCCTCTACTGTATATAGCCTCACTACTGTATATAGCCTCTCTACTGTATATAGCCTCTACTGTATATAGCCTCTACTGTATATAGCCTCTACTGTATATAGCCTCTCTACTGTATATAGCCTCAACTGTATATAGCCTCGCTACTGTATATAGCCTCTCTACTGTATATAGCCTCGCTACTGTATATAGCCCCTCTACTGTATATAGCCTCTCTACTGTATATAGCCTCTACTGTATGTAGCCTCTCTACTGTATATAGCCTCTACTATAAATAGCCTCGCTAATGTATATAGCCCCTCTACTGTAAATAGCCCCTCTACTGTATATAGCTTCTCTACTGTATATAGCCTCTCTACTGTATATAGCCCCTCTACTGTATATAGTCTCTCCACTGTATATAGCCTCTCTACTGTATATAGCCTCTCTACTGTATATAGCCTCTACTATAAATAGCCTCGCTACTGTATATAGCCTCTCTACTGTATATAGCCTCACTACTTTATATAGCCTCTACTGTATATAGCCTCGATACTGTATTTAGTCTCTCTACTGTATATAGCCTCTACTGTATATAGCCTCGCTACTGTATAACGCCTCTCTACTGTATATAGCCTCGCTACTGTATATAGCCTCTACTGTATATAGCCGCACTACTGTATATAGCCTCTACTGTATATAGCCTCTCTACTGTATATAGCCTCTACTGTATATAGCCTCTACTGTATATAGCCTCACTACTGTATATAGCCCCTCTACTGTATATAGCCTCACTACTGTATATAGCCTCTACTGTATATAGCCTCACTACTGTATATAGCCTCTACTGTATATAGCCTCTCTACTGTATATAGCCTCACTACTGTATATAGCCTCTACTGTATATAGCCTCTCTACTGTATATAGCCTCTCTACTGTATATAGCCTCTCTACTGTATACAGCCTCTCTACTGTATATGGCCTCTACTGTATATAGTCTCGCTACTGTATATAGCCTCACTACTGTATATAGCCTCACTACTGTATATAGCCTCTACTGTATATAGCCTCTACTGTATATAGCCTCTCTACTGTATATAGCCTCTCTACTGTATATAGTCTCTCTACTGTATATAGCCTCACTACTGTATGTAGCCTCTACTGTATATAGCCCCTCTATTGTATATAGCCTCGCTACTGTATATAGCCTCTCTACTGTATATAGCCTCTACTGTATATAGCCTCGCTACTGTATGTAGCCTCTACTGTATATAGCCTCTACTGTATATAGCCTCGCTACTGTATATAGCCTCGCTCCTGTATATAGCCTCGCTACTGTATATAGCCTCGCTACTGTATGTAGTCTCTCTACTGTATATAGCCTCTCTACTGTATATAGCCTCTCTACTGTATATAGCCTCGCTACTGTATATAGCCTCGCTCCTGTATGTAGCCTCGCTACTGTATATAGTCTCGCTACTGTATGTAGCCTCTACTGTATATAGCCCCTCTACTGTATATAGCCTCACTACTGTATATAGCCTCACTACTGTATATAGCCTCGCTACTGTATATAGCCTCGCTACTGTATATAGCCTCTCTACTGTATATAGCCTCTCTACTGTATATAGCCTCGCTACTGTATATAGCCTCGCTACTGTATATAGCCTCGCTACTGTATGTAGCCCCGCTACTGTATATAGCCTCGCTACTGTATATAGTCTCTCTACTGTATATAGCCTCTCTACTGTATATAGTCTCTCTACTGTATATAGCCTCGCTACTGTATATAGCCTCGCTACTGTATGTAGCCTCTAATGTATATAGCCCCTCTACTGTATATAGCCTCGCTACTGTATATAGCCTCACTACTGTATATAGCCTCGCTACTGTATGTAGCCTCTACTGTATATAGCCCCTCTACTGTATATAGCCTCGCTACTGTATGTAGCCTCTACTGTATATAGCCCCTCTATTGTATATAGCCTCGCTACTGTATATAGCCTCGCTACTGTATATAGCATCGCTACTGTATGTAGCCTCTACTGTATATAGCCTCTACTGTATATAGCCTCGCTACTGTATATAGCCCCTCTACTGTATATAGCCTCTCTACTGTATATAGCCTCTACTGTATGTAGCCTCTCTACTGTATATAGCCTCTACTATAAATAGCCTCGCTAATGTATATAGCCCCTCTACTGTAAATAGCCTCTCTACTGTATATAGCCTCTCTACTATATATATCCCCTCTACTGTATATAGTCTCTCCACTGTATATAGCCTCTACTGTATATAGCCTCTACTATAAATAGCCTCGCTACTGTATATAGCCTCTCTACTATATATAGCCTCACTACTGTATATAGCCTCACTACTTTATATAGCCTCTACTGTATATAGTCTCGATACTGTATTTAGTCTCTCTACTGTATATAGCCTCTACTGTATATAGCCTCGCTACTGTATAACGCCTCTACTGTATATAGCCTCGCTACTGTATATAGCCTCTACTGTATATAGCCTCACTACTGTATATAGCCTCTCTACTGTATATAGCCTCTACTATAAATAGCCTCGCTACTGTATGTAGCCTCTACTGTATATAGCCTCTACTGTATATAGCCTCGCTACTGTATATAGCCTCGCTACTGTATGTAGCCTCTACTGTATATAGCCTCGCTACTGTATGTAGCCTCTCTACTGTATGTAGCCTCTCTACTGTATATAGCCTCTACTGTATAAAGCCTCTTTACTGTATATAGCCTCGCTACTGTATGTAGCCTCTACTGTATATAGCCTCGCTACTGTATGTAGCCTCTACTGTATATAGCCTCGCTACTGTATGTAGCCTCTCTACTGTATATAGCCTCGCTACTGTATATAGCCTCTCTACTGTATATAGCCTCACTACTGTATATAGCCTCACTACTTTATATAGCCTCTACTGTATATAGCCTCGATACTGTATTTAGTCTCTCTACTGTATATAGCCTCTACTGTATATAGCCTCGCTACTGTATAACGCCTCTACTGTATATAGCCTCGCTACTGTATATAGCCTCTACTGTATATAGCCTCACTACTGTATATAGCCTCTCTACTGTATATAGCCTCTACTGTATATAGCCTCTACTGTATATAGACTCTCTACTGTATATAGCCTCACTACTGTATATAGCCTCTCAACTGTATATAGCCTCGCTACTGTATATAGCCTCGCTACTGTATATAGCCTCTCTACTGTATATAGCCTCACTACTGTATATAGCCTCTCTACTGTATATAGCCTCGCTACTGTATATAGCCTCTACTGTATATAGCCTCACTACTGTATATAGCCTCTCTACTGTATATAGCCTCGCTACTGTATATAGCCTCTACTGTATATAGCCTCTACTATAAATAGCCTCGCTACTGTATATAGCCTCACTACTGTATATAGCCTCACTACTGTATATAGCCTCTCTACTGTATATAGCCTCGCTACTGTATATAGCCTCTACTGTATATAGCCTCACTACTGTATATAGCCTCACTACTGTATATAGCCTCACTACTGTATATAGCCTCACTACTGTATATAGCCTCTACTGTATATAGCCTCGCTACTGTATATAGCCTATCTACTGTATATAGCCTCTCTACTGTATATAGTCTCTCTACTGTATATAGCCTCACTACTGTATGTAGCCTCTCTACTGTATATAGCCTCTACTGTATATAGCCTCGCTACTGTATATAGCCTCGCTACTGTATGTAGCCTCTACTGTATATAGCCTCGCTACTGTATGTAGCCTCTCTACTGTATATAGCCTCTCTACTGTATATAGCCTCGCTACTGTATATAGCCTCGCTACTGTATATAGCCTCGCTACTGTATATAGCCTCGCTACTGTATATAGCCTCTACTGTATATAGCCCCTCTATTGTATATAGCCTCGCTACTGTATGTAGCCTCTACTGTATATAGCCCCTCTACTGTATATAGCCTCGCTACTGTATATAGCCTTTCTACTGTATATAGCCTCGCTACTGTATATAGTTTCTCTACTGTATATAGCCTCTCTACTATATATAGCCTCTCTACTGTATATAGCCTCACTACTGTATATAGTCTCTCTACTGTATATAGCCTCTCTACTGTATATAGCCTCTCTACTGTATATAGCCTCTCTACTGTATATAGCCTCACTACTGTTATTATTCACTGTCTTTTTACTGTTGTTTTAGTTCTTTACTTACCTATTGTTCACATAATACCTTTTTTGCACTATTGGTTAGAGCCTGTAAGTAAGCATTTCACTGTAAGGTCTACTACACCTGTTGTATTTAGCATTTCACTGTAAGGTCTACTACACCTGTTGTATTCAGCATTTCACTGTAAGGTCTACTACACCTCTTGTATTCAGCATTTCACTGTAAGGTCTACAGGTACCTGTTGTATTCAGCATTTCACTGTAAGGTCTACAGGTACCTCTTGTATTCAGCGCACGTGACAAACTTTGATTTGATTGTTGTTTTTACCTTGACCCAGTCCTCCATGTCTCCATCTTCTATCACCTCCAACATCTCATGCTCCTCTATACTCAACTCATCTGGCTGAGATGCCTAGAGAAATAGAGAAATAGAGAGAGAGAGAGAGAGAGAGAGAGAGAGAGAGAGAGAGAGAGAGAGAGAGAGAGAGAGAGAGAGAGAGAGAGAGAGAGAGAGAGAGAGAGAGAGAGAGAGAGAGAGAGAGAGAGAGAGAGAGAGAGAGAGAGAGAGAGAGAGAGAGAGAGAGAGAGAGAGGAGAAAAGGAGAAAAGGAGAGAATTAACCAATGGACAATACAAACTGCTATTTTATGGCTCTAATGTTACATGCGTTCAGTGTTCAGATGGGTGGAGCCTCCTGACCTGACCTAATGGGTGGAGCCCCCTGACCCTGTCGAGTGAAGCCCCCTGACCCTGATGGGTGGAGCCCCCTGACCCGACCCTAATGGGTCGAGCCCCCTGACCCTGTCGAGTGAAGCCCCCTGACCCTGATGGGTGGAGCCCCCTGACCTGACCTAATGGGTCGAGCCCCCTGACCCTGTCGAGTGAAGCCCCCTGACCCTGATGGGTGGAGCCCCCTGACCCGACCCTAATGGGTCGAGCCCCCTGACCCTGACCTTGATGGGTCGAGCCCCTTGACCCTGACCCTGATGGGTCGAGCCCCCTGACCCGACCCCGACCCTGACCCTGGCCCCCTGACCCTGGTGGAGCCAAAAACGTTTGCATTGCTCTTTTACACACCTTCATGTTGATGTACATATTACTACATCATCTGTCTAGATAAAGAATGTTTGTGGAAATACAGTGCCTTGCGAAAGTATTCGGCCCCTTGAACTTTGCGACCTTTTGCCACATTTCAGGCTTCAAACATAAAGATATAAAACTGTATTTTTTTGTGAAGAATCAACAACAAGTGGGACACAATCATGAAGTGGAACGACATTTATTGGATATTTCAAACTTTTTTAACAAATCAAACACAGCTCATCAACCTGAACACACCATCCCCACTGTCAAACATGGTGGTGGCAGCATCATGGTTTGGGACAAAATTATTCAGCCCCTTTACTTTCAGTGCAGCAAACTCTCTCCAGAAGTTCAGTGAGGATCTCTGAATGATCCAATGTTGACCTAAATGACTAATGATGATAAATACAATCCACCTGTGTGTAATCAAGTCTCCGTATAAATGCACCTGCATTGTGATAGTCTCAGAGGTCCGTTAAAAGCGCAGAGAGCATCATGAAGAACAAGGAACACACCAGGCAGATCCGAGATACTGTTGTGAAGAAGTTTAAAGCCGGATTTGGATACAAAAAGATTTCCCAAGCTTTAAACATCCCAAGGAGCACTGTGCAAGCGATAATATTGAAATGGAAGGAGTATCAGACCACTGCAAATCTACCAAGACCTGGCCGTCCCTCTAAACTTTCAGCTCATACAAGGAGAAGACTGATCAGAGATGCAGCCAAGAAGCCCATGATCACTCTGGATGAACTGCAGAGATCTACAGCTGAGGTGGGAGACTCTATCCATAGGACAACAATCAGTCGTATATTGCACAAATCTGGCCTTTATGGAAGGAGTGGCAAGAAGAAAGCCATTTCTAAAAGATATCCATAAAAAGTGTTGTTTAAAGTTTGCCACAAGCCACCTGGGAGACACACCAGACATGTGGAAGAAGGTGCTCTGGTCAGATGAAACCAAAATTGAACTTTTTGGCAACAATGCAAAACGTTATGTTTGGCGTAAAAGCAACACAGCTCATCAACCTGAACACACCATCCCCACTGTCAAACATGGTGGTGGCAGCATCATGGTTTGGGCCTGCTTTTCTTCAGCAGGGACAGGGAAGATGGGTAAAAACGATGGGAAGATGGATGGAGCCAAATACAGGACCATTCTGGAAGAAAACCTGATGGAGTCTGCAAAAGACCTGAGACTGGGACGGAGATTTGTCTTCCAACAAGACAATGATCCAAAACATAAAGCAAAATCTACAATGGAATGGTTCAAAAATAAACATATCCAGGTGTTAGAATGGCCAAGTCAAAGTCCAGACCTGAATCCAATCGAGAATCTGTGGAAAGAACTGAAAACTGCTGTTCACAAATGCTCTCCATCCA
This sequence comes from Oncorhynchus mykiss, assembly GCF_013265735.2. NCBI lineage: Eukaryota > Metazoa > Chordata > Actinopteri > Salmoniformes > Salmonidae > Oncorhynchus > Oncorhynchus mykiss. The sequence goes on from NC_048591.1 coordinate 37,446,159, forward strand.
ACCTCACTGAGCTCGAGCTGTTTTGCAAGGAGGAATGGGAAAAAATGTCAGTCTCTCGATGTGCAAAACTGATAGAGACATACCACAAGCGACTTACAGCTGTAATCGCAGCAAAAGGTGGCGCTACAAAGTATTAACTTAAGGGGGCTGAATAATTTTGCACGCCCAATTTTTCAGTTTTTGATTTGTTAAAAAAGTTTGGAATATCCAATAAATGTCCTTCCACTTCATGATTGTGTCCCACTTGTTGTTGATTCTTCACAAAAAAATTGAAGCCTGAAGCCTGAAATGTGGCAAAAGGTCGCAAAGTTCAAGGGGGCCGAATACTTTCGCAAGGCACTGTACATTTTGGCATAGCTAAGCAAATATACTGAGTGTTCAAAACATTAAGAACACCTGCTCTTTCTATGACAGACTGACCAGGTGAACCCAGGTGAAAGCTATGATCCCTTATTGATGTCACTTGTTAAATCCAGCCTGTTAAGGATATGGCAGACATATGCCCCCTTTGGAGAGATTGGGTACCCCTAGTAAACTGAAAAAAAAATCTGTCAAAAATTGCTAATATATGCAAATAAAAATTATTATTAGATAGAAAACACTCTAAAGATTCTAAAACCGTTGGAATTATGTCTGTAAGTATAGCAGAACTCACAGGGCAGGCATTCTTCCAAACTAGTTTTTGTGGCCATGAAAGTTGGAGCAACTTTGACGTCATGGCCCCCACCCTTCCCAACCAGTTATGATTCTGAGGACACTTTCTATCTCTTCCGCTAGATGTCCTCTTTCAGTAGAGCTTTGAATCGTTCAAATCCCGCGAGAATTGACCCTATGGGAGTGAAATTAGTGCGTGCCACGAGAGAATAGGCTGTGCGTAGGGGCGCGAATTGGTCCCAGCCATTCCTTTGTTCCAGCACTCAAGAGAAGGGCAGACGATGGCCGATTGAATTGAAGTTTGTTTTGCGTGTCTAAAACATCATAAAGCTTGCTTCTGCACTTAGTTTGACCTGTTTAGTCGACATATAATATGTAATTTTGAAGTTTTGATGCGCAACTTTTCCGGACCAGAGGACGTTTTGGGTGCATTTCAGCTGATGTTATTAGCAGTAGCTAATACAAAGACGCAAGACTTGAAACCAAACGATGTATTGGGTAAGTATGAAGCCTTCCAGAACATTCTGAACGAAGACCATCGAAGGTAAGGGAATATTTATGCTTAAATCTGTGTTTCTGTTGACTCCAACATTACGTAGAAATGTAGCTTGGAACTGAGCGCTGTCTCAGCATATTGAATAGTGTGCGATTTCTGTAACGTTAAAAATAAATCTAACAAAGCGGTTGCATAAAGAAGCAGTGTATCTTTCTAACTATATGTAGAACATGTATATTTAGTCAAAGTTTATGATGTCTATTTACGTTTATGGATATAAATGGCATATTATTGAAAAAAAAAAATATGTACTGTGTAATATGTCATATTACTGTCATCTGATGAAGATTTTCAAAAGGTTAGTGAGCGATTTATTTTTTAATCCTGCGTTTGTTGATTGCATGTTTTGGCTATTCAAATGAGCTGTGTCTGGTGGTGGTTTTACATATATATGTGCTATGTTTTCGCCGTAAAACATTTTAGAAATCTGACTTGCTGGCTAGATGAACAAGGTGTTTATCTTTCATTTGAGCTATTGGACTTGTTAATGTGTGGAGGTTAAATATTTTTAAGAATATTTTTGCGTTCCATGCGCCACCGTTTCAGCTGAACGTGGGAGGGTTGATTCCCAATTGGGAACCAATATCGTAGATCAGTGTAGGTGAAGGGGAGGAGACAGGTTAAAGAAGGATTTTTAAGCCTTGAGACAATCAAGACATGGATTGTGTATGTGTACCATTCAGAGGGTGAATGGGCAAGACAAAATATTTAAATAACTTTGAACAGGGTATGGAATTAGGTGCCAGGTGCACCGGCTGTGTCAAGAACTGCAACGCTGCTGGGTTTTTCACGCTCAACAGTTTCCTGTCTGTATCAAGAAGGGTCCACCACCCAAAGGACATCCAGCCAACTTGACACGACTGTGGAAAGCAATGCAGTCAACATGGACCAGCATCCCTGTGGAACGGTTTCAACACCTTGTAGAGTCAACATGGACCAGCATCCCTGTGGAACGCTTTCAACACCTTGTAGAGTCAACATGGACCAGCATCCCTGTGGAACGCGTTCAACACCTTGTAGAGTCAACATGGGCCAGCATCCCTGTGGAACGGTTTCAACACCTTGTAGAGTCAACATGGGCCAGCATCCCTGTGGAACGCTTTCAACACCTTGTAGAGTCAACATGGACCAGCATCCCTGTGGAACGGTTTCAACACCTTGTAGAGTCAACATGGACCAGCATCCCTGTGGAACGGTTTCAACACCTTGTAGAGTCAACATGGACCAGCATCCCTGTGGAACGCTTTCAACACCTTGTAGAGTCAACATGGACCAGCATTCCTGTGGAACGCTTTCAAACCTTGTAGAGTCAACATGGGCCAGCATCCCTGTGGAACGCTTTCAACACCTTGTAGAGTCAACATGGACCAGCATCCCTGTGGAACGCTTTCAACACCTTGTAGAGTCAACATGGACCAGCATCCCTGTGGAACGCTTTCAACACCTTGTAGAGTCAACATGAGCCAGCATCCCTGTGGAACGCTTTCAACACCTTGTAGAGTCAACATGGACCAGCATCCCTGTGGAACGCTTTCAACACCTTGTAGAGTCAACATGGACCAGCATCCCTGTGGAACGCTTTCAACACCTTGTAGAGTCAACATGGACCAGCATCCCTGTGGAACGCTTTCAACACCTTGTAGAGTCAACATGAGCCAGCATCCCTGTGGAACGCTTTCAACACCTTGTAGAGTCAACATGGACCAGCATCCCTGTGGAACGCTTTCAACACCTTGTAGAGTCAACATGGGCCGACGAATTGAGGCTGTTCTGGGAGCAAAAGGGGGGAGAGGGGGGTGTATTACCTTGTATGAGTAGAGGACTTTGCAGGTGAGTGGGTAGTTCCTGAGAGTCCCAGAGGGGCTGGAGCTGCTGTCATCAAACACCTCCATGTTCTCCTCGCACTCCTCACCCTCCGACCGCTCCAGATCAACTGGGCCCTACACACACATCACAATGAGCTAATTCCAACGCTCCAGTGTGGTTCTCTCTCATCCTTCTGAGTCAGATGATGTGAAGTGTGTCTCTGTAAAACCTTTATGTCCTGACCCCTCCTTTACCTGTCCTCAGGGAACCTCATTGGCTCAGAGAGATCAGGTGGCATATGGGCCCACCCTCCTTGGGACCGGATACAGCAACCCAATCAGGGTTTTGGTCTGTCTGTGTTTTCAAAACTCACTATGTTCCCGATAGGAAGCTTAGTCGTGTGTGTGTGTGTGATGTGTGTTCCCTTTCCCGATATTGTAAGCAGAGGAAGGAGTTTGCTCTTCTTATGTAGGCTAACACATTTAGCTTGGAATGATGACTTAAAAAATAAACCCATTCTGCTTTTAATAATGTATAAACACCTTGATGTTGTCAAGCAAAAAGCAAACATATCTGTACTTACTTATTCCTGCTCTTACAAATCAATATGTAACAGGTGTCATCATCATGGCCAGAAGGGATTCTAACAAGAGGATTGTACTATAGTATACTAGTAGTTTTCACCTTGAGGAAAAGCTACTTCATTCTCCATCACACTGATAAACCAGACTGGTGTGAAATGAACACTGGGCCAATGGAACAGAGCACTCATTCTGTCACTCTCCTCCTTTCTATCATCCACTTTCTCCTCCTCTTCACCCTCATCCTTTCCTTTGGTTTCCGTTTCCCATTATCATTGTCCCCATCTCCCCTCCGCCCTCCTACCTCTCTGTCGTCACCACCCCCTCTCCCTCCTCTCTGTCTTACCCCCCCACTCGCTCTCCCTCCTTCCTCTCAGTCTTCACCCCCTCTCTCTCTCTCCCTCCTTCCTCTCAGTCTTCACCCCCCTCTCTCTCTCTCCCTCCTTCCTCAGTCTTCACCCCCCTCTCTCTCTCTCTCCCTCCTTCCTCTCAGTCTTCACCCCCTCTCTCTCTCTCCCTCCTTCCTCTGTCTTCACCCCCCTCTCTCTCTCTCCCTCCTTCCTCAGTCTTCACCCCCCTCTCTCTCTCTCTCCCTCCTTCCTCTCAGTCTTCACCCCCCCCTCTCTCTCTCCCTCCTTACTCTCAGTCTTCACCCCCCCTCTCTCTCTCTCCCTCCTTCCTCTCAGTCTTCACCCCTCTCTCTCTCTCCCTCCTTCCTCTCAGTCTTCACCCCCCTCTCTCTCTCTCCCTCCTTCCTCAGTCTTCACCCCCCTCTCTCTCTCTCTCCCTCCTTCCTCTCAGTCTTCACCCCCCTCTCTCTCTCCTTCCTGTCTTCACCCCCCCTCTCTCTCTCCTTCCTCAGTCTTCAACCCCTCTCTCTCTCGCCCTCCTTCCTCTCAGTCTTCACCCCCCCTCTCTCTCCTTCCTCTGTCTTCACCCCCCCTCTCTCTCCCTCCTTCCTCTCAGTCTTCACCCCTTCTCTCTCTCTCCCTCCTTCCTCTCAGTCTTCACCCCCCCCCTCCCTCCTTCCTCTCAGTCTTCACCCCCTCTCTCTCTCTCCCTCCTTCCTCTCAGTCTTCACCCCCTCTCTCTCTCTCCCTCCTTCCTCTCAGTCTTCACCCCCCTCTCTCTCTCTCTCTCTCCCTCCTTCCTCTCAGTCTTCACCCCCCTCTCTCTCTCTCTCCCTCCTTCCTCTCAGTCTTCACCCCCTCTCTCTCTCTCCCTCCTTCCTCTCAGTCTTCACCCCCCTCTCTCTCTCTCTCCCTCCTTCCTCTCAGTCTTCACCCCCCTCTCTCTCTCTCTCCCTCCTTCCTCTCAGTCTTCACCCCCCCTCTCTCTCTCCTTCCTGTCTTCACCCCCCCTCTCTCTCTCCCTCCTTCCTCTCAGTCTTCACCCCCTCTCTCTCTCGCCCTCCTTCCTCTCAGTCTTCACCCCCCTCTCTCTCTCTCTCCCTCCTTCCTCTCAGTCTTCACCCCCCCCTCTCTCTCTCTCCCTCCTTCCTCTCAGTCTTCACCCCCTCTCTCTCTCTCCCTCCTTCCTCTCAGTCTTCACCCCCCTCTCTCTCTCTCTCCCTCCTTCCTCTCAGTCTTCACTCCCCTCTCTCTCTCTCCCTCCTTCCTCTCAGTCTTCACTCCCCTGTCTCTCTCTCTCCCTCCTTCCTCTCAGTCTTCACCCCCCCTCTCTCTCTCTCCTTCCTGTCTTCACCCCCCCTCTCTCTCTCCCTCCTTCCTCTCAGTCTTCACCCCCTCTCTCTCTCGCCCTCCTTCCTCTCAGTCTTCACCCCCCCTCTCTCTCTCCCTCCTTCCTCTCAGTCTTCACCCCCCTCTCTCTCTCTCTCCCTCCTTCCTCTCAGTCTTCACCCCCCCCCTCTCTCTCTCTCCCTCCTTCCTCTCAGTCTTCACCCCCTCTCTCTCTCTCCCTCCTTCCTCTCAGTCTTCACCCCCCTCTCTCTCTCTCTCCCTCCTTCCTCTCAGTCTTCACTCCCCTCTCTCTCTCTCCCTCCTTCCTCTCAGTCTTCACTCCCCTGTCTCTCTCTCTCCCTCTGTCTTCACCCCCCCTCTCTCTCTCTCCTTCCTGTCTTCACCCCCCCTCTCTCTCTCCCTCCTTCCTCTCAGTCTTCACCCCCTCTCTCTCGCCCTCCTTCCTCTCAGTCTTCACCCCCCCTTCTCTCTCTCTCCCTCCTTCCTCTCAGTCCTCACCCCCCCTCTCTCTCCCTCCTTCCTCTCAGTCTTCACCCCCCCCTCTCTCTCCCTCCTTCCTCAGTCTTCACCCCCCCCTCTCTCTCTCTCCTCCTCTCAGTCTTCACCCCCCCCCTCTCTCTCTCTCCTCCTCTCAGTCTTCACCCCTCTCTCTCTCTCCCTCCTTCCTCTGTCTTCACCCCCCCTCTCTCTCCCTCCTTCCTCTCAGTCTTCACCCCCCCCTCTCTCTCTCTCCCTCCTTCCTCTATCTTCACCCCCCCTCTCTCTCTCTCTCTCTCTATTTCCTCTCAGTCTTCACCCCCCCCTCTCTCTCCCTCCTTCCTCTGTCTTCACCCCCCCTCTCTCTCTCCCTCCTTCCTCTCAGTCTTCACCCCCCCCTCTCTCTCTCCCTCCTTACTCTCAGTCTTCACCCCCCCTCTCTCTCTCTCCCTCCTTCCTCTCAGTCTTCACCCCTCTCTCTCTCTCCCTCCTTCCTCTGTCTTCACCCCCCTCTCTCTCTCTCCCTCCTTCCTCAGTCTTCACCCCCCTCTCTCTCTCTCTCCCTCCTTCCTCTCAGTCTTCACCCCCCTCTCTCTCTCCTTCCTGTCTTCACCCCCCCTCTCTCTCTCCTTCCTCAGTCTTCAACCCCTCTCTCTCTCGCCCTCCTTCCTCTCAGTCTTCACCCCCCCTCTCTCTCCTTCCTCTGTCTTCACCCCCCCTCTCTCTCCCTCCTTCCTCTCAGTCTTCACCCCTTCTCTCTCTCTCCCTCCTTCCTCTCAGTCTTCACCCCCCCCTCTCCCTCCTTCCTCTCAGTCTTCACCCCCTCTCTCTCTCTCCCTCCTTCCTCTCAGTCTTCACCCCCTCTCTCTCTCTCCCTCCTTCCTCTCAGTCTTCACCCCCCTCTCTCTCTCTCTCTCTCCCTCCTTCCTCTCAGTCTTCACCCCCCTCTCTCTCTCTCTCCCTCCTTCCTCTCAGTCTTCACCCCCTCTCTCTCTCTCCCTCCTTCCTCTCAGTCTTCACCCCCCTCTCTCTCTCTCTCCCTCCTTCCTCTCAGTCTTCACCCCCCTCTCTCTCTCTCTCCCTCCTTCCTCTCAGTCTTCACCCCCCCTCTCTCTCTCCTTCCTGTCTTCACCCCCCCTCTCTCTCTCCCTCCTTCCTCTCAGTCTTCACCCCCTCTCTCTCTCGCCCTCCTTCCTCTCAGTCTTCACCCCCCTCTCTCTCTCTCTCCCTCCTTCCTCTCAGTCTTCACCCCCCCCTCTCTCTCTCTCCCTCCTTCCTCTCAGTCTTCACCCCCTCTCTCTCTCTCCCTCCTTCCTCTCAGTCTTCACCCCCCTCTCTCTCTCTCTCCCTCCTTCCTCTCAGTCTTCACTCCCCTCTCTCTCTCTCCCTCCTTCCTCTCAGTCTTCACTCCCCTGTCTCTCTCTCTCCCTCCTTCCTCTCAGTCTTCACCCCCCCTCTCTCTCTCTCCTTCCTGTCTTCACCCCCCCTCTCTCTCTCCCTCCTTCCTCTCAGTCTTCACCCCCTCTCTCTCTCGCCCTCCTTCCTCTCAGTCTTCACCCCCCCTCTCTCTCTCCCTCCTTCCTCTCAGTCTTCACCCCCCTCTCTCTCTCTCTCCCTCCTTCCTCTCAGTCTTCACCCCCCCCCTCTCTCTCTCTCCCTCCTTCCTCTCAGTCTTCACCCCCTCTCTCTCTCTCCCTCCTTCCTCTCAGTCTTCACCCCCCTCTCTCTCTCTCTCCCTCCTTCCTCTCAGTCTTCACTCCCCTCTCTCTCTCTCCCTCCTTCCTCTCAGTCTTCACTCCCCTGTCTCTCTCTCTCCCTCTCAGTCTTCACCCCCCCTCTCTCTCTCTCCTTCCTGTCTTCACCCCCCCTCTCTCTCTCCCTCCTTCCTCTCAGTCTTCACCCCCTCTCTCTCGCCCTCCTTCCTCTCAGTCTTCACCCCCCCTTCTCTCTCTCTCCCTCCTTCCTCTCAGTCCTCACCCCCCCTCTCTCTCCCTCCTTCCTCTCAGTCTTCACCCCCCCCTCTCTCTCCCTCCTTCCTCAGTCTTCACCCCCCCCCTCTCTCTCTCCTCCTCTCAGTCTTCACCCCCCCCCTCTCTCTCTCTCCTCCTCTCAGTCTTCACCCCTCTCTCTCTCTCCCTCCTTCCTCTGTCTTCACCCCCCTCTCTCTCCCTCCTTCCTCTCAGTCTTCACCCCCCCTCTCTCTCTCTCCCTCCTTCCTCTATCTTCACCCCCCCTCTCTCTCTCTCTCTCTCTATTTCCTCTCAGTCTTCACCCCCCCCTCTCTCTCCCTCCTTCCTCTGTCTTCACCCCCCCTCTCTCTCTCCCTCCTTCCTCTGTCTTCACCCCCCCTCTCTCTCTCTCTCTCTCTCTCTCTCCTTCCTCAGTCTTCACCCCCCCTCTCTCTCCCTCCTTCCTCTGTCTTCACCCCCCCTCTCTCTCTCCCTCCTTCCTCTCAGTCTTCACCCCCCCCTCTCTCTCCTTCCTCTCAGTCTTCACCCCCCTCTCTCTCCCTCCTTCCTATCAGTCTTCACCCCCCTCTCTCTCTCTCCCTCCTTCCTCTCAGTCTTCACCCCCCCTCTCTCTCCCTCCTTCCTCTCAGTCTTCATCCCCCCCCCTCTCTCTCTCCCTCCTTCCTCTCAGTCTTCACCCCACCTCTCTCGTGGTTGCTGCAGTGTCATATGAACAGAATGTTAAGTGATGAAGATGAGCAGAGACTGCTTACCTCAACATCCTGCTGACACACACACACAGACAGAGACACACACACAGAGACACACACACACACACACACACACACACGGCCAAAGTGCTGAAGCCCACACACATGCCTTGGCTGCCCTGTGGTAAAGAAACAGTCTGGGGTGATGACATGTAGTGGGAGAGAGGCATTTCAGTGAGTGTAGTGTAGAGTGAGGGATTGTGGGTAGTTTCCTCCAAAGTGTGGAACGGTGGTGTAGTGAGAGGGAGGGAGGGAGGGAGGGCAGGTGTCTCACCGAGAGTGAGGGATCGTGGGTAGTGTAGTTTAGCGTCGCCCAGCGCTCATTCTCCAGCTCCTCCATCACCTGGTTCATGGCGCTCTTCAGCCAGGTATCCACGGCAACACCCACCTGTCTCAGCAGGTCCAGACGAGCCTCTGCCTTCAGCTTTACTGTCTAGAGTGAGAGAGAGGTTACATACATGGACACACACACATACACTGCTGGGTAATCAATACGACTGACAGGGGCCGTTGGAGGACTCAATCTATCCCATCAGCACTCACAGGTCACCTGTCAGCCCAACATCTATGGTGGAAAGTTACATCAGTTATCATCATCACGTCTATGGTGGAGCAGCACGTCAACGACCGTCAGTCTCTCTAAGGTGACTGTGGTCAGCAGTGGAGGACAGACTAACTCCAGTCAAACATAAAGTCTACAAAGGTTTCCAGCCAGGTAAGTAGTATGTAGGTAAACAGGAAGTGCAGGGAGATGGACTCATTACAGTACACTTCCATGGAGATAAAAGCTAGTCTGATCAGTAACAGGAAGTGGAGTGTGGATAGTTATTTATGTACACTATCACTTCCTGCTCTGACCCCGCCCACCACACATACTATTGGTTGTCCTAGCTCTGCCCCTCCCCTCAGAACCATTAAACCTAAATGGACTCAAACATTCAACAGACAGCAGGAGATAATGGGGGCAGGGAGAGAGTGGGTGAGGGAGGTGTAGAGAGATGGAGATGGGGGGTGGGGGGTGGAGAGAGGGGGTAGAGAGTGTGAGGGAGGGAGGTGGAGAGGGGGTGAGGGAGGTGTAGAGAGGTGGAGAGAGGGGGCGTGAGGGAGGTGGAGAGAGGGGGTAGAGAGCGTGAGGGAGGGAGGTGGTGAGGGAGGTGTAGAGAGGTGGATAGTGAGGGAGGTGGAGAGAGTGGGTGGAGAGTGTGAGGGAGGGAGTTGGAGAGAGGGGTTAGGGAGTGGGAGGGAGGTGGAGAGAGGGGAGGGAAGAAAGGGAGGGGTGGTAGAGTGTTGTACATAGCGGTGTGTGCATTTCACATCTCTGTCTGTGGGCGCTATGACTATATCAGCCAGCAGGGGTGGCCAGATAGAGGGAAATCACAGAGAGGAATGAGAGAGAAAAGGAAGGTGAGGAGGGAGAGCTGAGGAGGGAGAGCTGAGGAGGGAGAGCTGAGGAGGAGGATATAGAGCTGAGGAGGAGGAGGGAGAGCTGAGGAGGAGGAGGAGGGAGAGCTGAGGAGGAGGAGGAGGGAGAGCTGAGGAGGAGGAGGAGGGAGAGCTGAGGAGGAGGAGAGAGAGCTGAGGAGGAGGAGAGAGAGCTGAGGAGAAGGGAGAGCTGAGGAGGGAGAGCTGAGGAGGAGGAAGAGAGAGCTGAGGGGGAGGAGGGAGAGAGAGCTGAGGGGGAGGAGGGAGAGAGAGCTGAGGAGGAGGAGGGAGAGCTGAGGAGGAGCAGGGAGAGCTGAGGAGGAGCAGGGAGAGCTGAGGAGGAGGAGGGAGAGCTGAGGAGGAGGAGGGAGAGCTGAGGAGGAGGAGGGAGAGCTGAGTAGGAGGAGGAGAGACAGCTGAGGAGGAGGAGAGAGAGCTGAGGAGAAGGGAGAGCTGAGGAGGGAGAGCTGAGGAGGAGGGAGAGAGAGCTGAGGGGGAGGAGGGAGAGAGAGCTGAGGAGGAGGAGGAGGGAGAGCTGAGGAGGAGGAGGGAGAGCTGAGGAGGAGCAGGGAGAGCTGAGGAGGAGCAGGGAGAGCTGAGGAGGAGGAGGGAGAGCTGAGGAGGGAGGAGGGAGAGCTGAGGAGGAGGAGGAGGGAGAGCTGAGGAGAGAGAGCTGAGGAGGAGGAGAGAGAGCTGAGGAGGAGGAGAGAGCTGAGGAGGAGGAGAGAGAGCTGAGGAGAAGGGAGAGCTGAGGAGGGAGAGAGAGCTGAGGAGGGAGAGAGAGCTGAGGGGGAGTAGGGAGAGAGAGCTGAGGAGGAGGAGGGAGAGAGAGCTGAGGATGAGGTGGGAGAACTGAGGAGGAGGAGGGAGAGCTGAGGAGATGGCTTGATCTGATTCATAGACTGACAGGCTGCCTATGAGAGAATCGATGGAGAGACAACTCTACTTGGAGAAGGGGGGAGGGGGGTATAGGTCTACCTTATTTCCTACAAACACGCACCTCAGCCTTGCGGATGTTCTCTTTGGTATCCTCTATCTTCAGCTCCAGATCAAGCCGGCCCTGCTCTGTTTGAGGAACTCCCAGTGTCTCACATTCCTCCAGGCTCTAATGGCAGACACACACACACACACACACACTTAAATCTCACAGACTAAAATCACATCTGGTTTTCAAAGATGATCTGAACCGAGATCAACAACTAGTATGTGTGTGGACTCACTCTCTTGTAGTGGACAATGTTCTTGTGTTCTCGGGCCATTCTGGTTGCCCATTTCCTGGCCTCCTTGTTCAGACTGTGTTCCTCTGTCAGGCTCCCTGTGTCTATCTCCAACTTACGACTCTACCACCCACCCACCCACCCACACACACACACACACACACACACACACACACATAGTTACCATGGAGATAAGAAGAACACAACCCCCTCTTCCTAAGCGGTTACCATGGAAATTATGGAATGTGATTCTAATATCCTAAATAAAGAGTCCGCTACATCAAGTACCCCTGGACACAGCTACCTAGCAACCACACCATGTACCCCTGTATACAGCTACCGAGCAACCACACCAAGTTAGCCCTGGATACAGCTATCAAGCAACCACACCATGTACCCCTGGATACAGCTACCTAGCAACCACACCAAATACCCCTGGATACAGCTACCTAGCAACCACACCAAGTACCCCTGGACACAGCTACCTAGCAACCACACCAATTACCCCTGGATACAGCTACCTAGCAACCACACCATGTACAGTACCACTGGAAACAGCTATTTAACAACCACACCAAGTAATCCTGGATACAGATACCTAGCACCCACACCATGTACCCCTGGATACAGCTACCTAGCAACCACACCAAGTTAGCCCTGGATACAGCTATCAAGCACCCACACCATGTACCCCTGGATACAGCTACCTAGCAACCACACCAAATACCCCTGGATACAGCTACCTAGCAACCACACCAAGTACCCCTGGACACAGCTACCTAGCAACCACACCAATTACCCCTGGATACAGCTACCTAGCAACCACACTAAGTGCCCCTGGATACAGATACCTAGCAACCACACCAAGTACCCCTGGATACAGCTACCTAGCAACCACACCAAGTAAAAGTACCCCTGGACACAGCTACCTAGCAACCACACCAAGTACCCCTGGATACAGCTACCTAGCAACCACACCAAGTACCCCTGGATACAGCTACCTAGCAACCACACCAAGTACAAGTACCCCTGGACACAGCTACCTAGCAACCACACCAGGTTTCCCCTGGATACAGCTACCTAGTAACCACACCAAGTTACCCCTGGATACAGCTACCTAGCAACCACACCAAGTACCTCTGGACACAGCTATCTAGCAACCACACCATGTACAGTACCCCTGGATACAGCTATCTAGCAACCACACCATGTACAGTACCCCTGGATACAGCAACCTAGCAACCACACAATTTACCCCTGGATACAGCTACCTAGCAACCACACCATGTACAGTACCCCTGGATACAGCTACCTAGCAACCACCCCATGTACCCCTGGATACAGCTACCTAGCAACCACACCATGTACAGTACCTCTGGATACAGCTACCTAGCAACCACACCAAGTACAGTACAACTCTATTCGAAGCAGCTTTAGAACCCCCCTCTCACACACATACACCAGAGAACTATATACAATAATTAGGTTTGAACTGCTGCTAGGTGGCTCCCGAGTGGCACAGGGGTCTAAGGTACTGCATCTCAGTGCTTGAGAAGTCATTACAGACACCCTGGGTCGATTCCAGGCTGTATGACAACCGGCTGTGATTGGGAGAGAAATAGATTGATTTGAAATGGAGGGAGAGAAGAGAGAGAAATAGATTGATTTGAAACAGAGGGAGAAGAGAGAGAAATAGATTGATTTGAAACAGAGGGAGAGAAGAGAGAGAAATAGATTGATTTGAAACAGAGGGAGAGAAGAGAGAGAAATAGATTGATTTGAAACAGGGAGAGAAGAGAGAGAAATAGATTGATTTGAAACAGGGAGAGAAGAGAGAGAAATAGATTGATTTGAAACAGAGGGAGAGAAAAGAGAGAAATAGATTGATTTGAAACAGAGGGAGAGAAAAGAGAGAAATAGATTGATTTGAAACAGAGGGAGAGAAAAGAGACAGACTGATTTGAAATGGAGAGAGAATAAAAAGCCTCTATTGTTTGTCTTAAGATAACAGAGAAAACCTGCGTCTGCTGTGCAGTTCTAACACAATCTGCCTGGTACAGGCAGGGGGCTATCAAAACCACATGGAAAAGTACTGCATGTGTGTGTGAGAATGTGTGTGTGTGTACGTTCCTGTGTGAGCATGTGTGCAGCAGATGTCTGTGTGTCTTCCCAATGGAGCCCCTCACTTCATAGCCTAGTAACACATATCCAAGTCCCCTTTCTACACTGCATTAACACACAACCATTCAGCATCAACGTCAGACCCCCTCACCTCAAACTGTCACCTCAAACCCACAACGGTCTATTTAAGGAACAGAAAACATAATTGGATAAGGAGGCTATTGTGCAATCGTGTGTAATTTTAATTACCTGTACAATTCACATCAGCTACAAATAGCAGATTGTTCTTAATATGTTGGACAGTAGCAGCATAATCATATCATTGTATGTGTGAATGGGACTTATTATACAGTAGTTGGTTAGGTAGCACAAGGGTCAGGCTCAGTTAAAAGGCCTACTGTAGGTTACCTAGAGGAATGGGCCACTGCCAGTACAATAACTAGAACTACTTCCTGTTCTAGCAGAGACTACACACCACTGGTGGTCATGGTCCAACAACCGTGGTCTTGGTGGTAACAGCTCTTCAACAGCATGCTAATTAAACAACGGCCATGACGGTTAACCGACCGTCATGGTTCAACAGCCATCGGCCATGACAGCATGTGATGGGTAGTATGTAACGGTCATGACACAACAGCAGCAGTCATGTTGAGGCCATGTTCATGTTTATGGTTACTGGAAAACAGCCATGTTCATGTTTATGGTTACTGGAAAACATGGTTATAGTGGAACAGCCATGGTTGTGGTTATAGTGGAACAGCCATGGTTGTGGTTATAGTTGTAGTGGAACAGCCATGGTTGTGGTTATAGTTGTAGTTGAACAGCCATGGTTGTGGTTATAGTTATAGTGGAACAGCCATGGTTGTGGTTATAGTTATAGTGGAACAGCCATGGTTATAGTTATAGTGGAACAGCCATGGTTGTGGTTATAGTTGTAGTGGAACAGCCATGGTTGTGGTTATAGTTATAGTGGAACAGCCATGGTTGTGGTTATAGTTGTAGTTGAACAGCCATGGTTGTGGTTATAGTTATAGTGGAACAGCCATGGTTGTGGTTATAGTTGTAGTGGAACAGCCATGGTTGTGGTTATAGTTATAGTGGAACAGCCATGGTTGTGGTTATAGTTATAGTGGAACAGCCATGGTTGTGGTTATAGTTATAGTGGAACAGCCATGGTTGTGGTTATAGTTGTAGTTGAACAGCCATGGTTATAGTTATAGTGGAACAGCCATGGTTATAGTTATAGTGGAACAGCCATGGTTGTGGTTATAGTTGTAGTGGAACAGCCATGGTTGTGGTTATAGTTATAGTGGAACAGCCATGGTTGTGGTTATAGTTGTAGTGGAAAAGCCATGGTTGTGGTTATAGTTGTAGTTGAACAGCCATGGTTATAGTTATAGTGGAACAGCCATGGTTGTGGTTATAGTGGAACAGCCATGGTTGTGGTTATAGTTGTAGTGGAACAGCCATGGTTGTGGTTATAGTTGTAGTTGAACAGCCATGGTTGTGGTTATAGTTGTAGTGGAACAGCCATGGTTGTGGTTATAGTTGTAGTTGAACAGCCATGGTTGTGGTTATAGTGGAACAGCCATGGTTGTGGTTATAGTTGTAGTTGAACAGCCATGGTTGTGGTTATAGTTATAGTGGAACAGCCATGGTTGTGGTTATAGTTGTAGTGGAACAGCCATGGTTGTGGTTATAGTGGAACAGCCATGGTTGTGGTTATAGTTGTAGTGGAACAGCCATGGTTGTGGTTATAGTTGTAGTTGAACAGCCATGGTTGTGGTTATAGTTGTAGTTGAACAGCCATGGTTATAGTTATAGTGGAACAGCCATGGTTGTGGTTATAGTTGTAGTGGAACAGCCATGGTTGTGGATATAGTTGTAGTGGAACAGCCATGGTTGTGGTTATAGTTGTAGTTGAACAGCCATGGTTATAGTTATAGTGGAACAGCCATGGTTGTGGTTATAGTTGTAGTGGAACAGCCATGGTTGTGGTTATAGTTGTAGTTGAACAGCCATGGTTATAGTTATAGTGGAACAGCCATGGTTGTGGTTATAGTTGTAGTTGAACAGCCATGGTTGTGGTTATAGTTATAGTGGAACAGCCATGGTTATAGTTATAGTTATAGTGGAACAGCCATGGTTGTGGTTATAGTTGTAGTTGAACAGCCATGGTTGTGGTTATAGTTATAGTGGAACAGCCATGGTTGTGGTTATAGTTGTAGTGGAACAGCCATGGTTGTGGTTATAGTTATAGTGGAACAGCCATGTTTGTGGTTATAGTCATAGTTGAATAGCCATGGTTGTGGTGATAGTTGTAGTGGAACAGCCATGGTTGTGGTTATAGTTGTAGTGGAACAGCCATGGTTGTGGTTATAGTTGTAGTTGAACAGCCATGGTTGTGGTTATAGTTGTAGTGGAACAGCCATGGTTGTGGTTATAGTTGTAGTGGAACAGCCATGGTTGTGGTTATAGTTGTAGTTGAACAGCCATGGTTGTGGTTATAGTTATAGTGGAACAGCCATGGTTATAGTTATAGTGGAACAGCCATGGTTGTGGTTATAGTTATAGTGGAACAGCCATGGTTATAGTTATAGTGGAACAGCCATGGTTGTGGTTATAGTTATAGTGGAACAGCCATGGTTATAGTTATAGTGGAACAGCCATGGTTGTGGATATAGTTGTAGTGGAACAGCCATGGTTGTGGTTATAGTTGTAGTGGAACAGCCATGGTTGTGGTTATAGTGGAACAGCCATGGTTGTGGTTATAGTTGTAGTGGAACAGCCATGGTTGTGGTTATAGTTGTAGTGGAACAGCCATGGTTATAGTTGTAGTGGAACAGCCATGGTTGTGGTTATAGTTATAGTTTAACAGCCATGGTTGTGGTTATAGTTGTAGTGGAACAGCCATGGTTGTGGTTATAGTGGAACAGCCATGGTTGTGGTTATAGTTGTAGTGGAACAGCCATGGTTGTGGTTATAGTTATAGTGGAACAGCCATGGTTATAGTTGTAGTGGAACAGCCATGGTTGTGGTTATAGTTATAGTGGAACAGCCATGGTTATAGTTGTAGTGGAACAGCCATGGTTGTGGTTATAGTTATAGTTTAACAGCCATGGTTGTGGTTATAGTGGAACAGCCATGGTTGTGGTTATAGTTGTAGTGGAACAGCCATGGTTGTGGTTATAGTTGTAGTGGAACAGCCATGGTTATAGTTATAGTGGAACAGCCATGGTTATAGTTGTAGTTGAACAGCCATGGTTGTGGTTATAGTTATAGTGGAACAGCCATGGTTGTGGTTATAGTTATAGTGGAACAGCCATGGTTGTGGTTATAGTTGTAGTGGAACAGCCATGGTTGTGGTTATAGTGGAACAGCCATGGTTGTGGTTATAGTTGTAGTGGAACAGCCATGGTTGTGGTTATAGTTGTAGTGGAACAGCCATGGTTGTGGTTATAGTTATAGTGGAACAGCCATGGTTGTGGTTATAGTTGTAGTGGAACAGCCATGGTTGTGGTTATAGTTGTAGTGGAACAGCCATGGTTGTGGTTATAGTGGAACAGCCATGGTTGTGGTTATAGTTATAGTTGAACAGCCATGGTTATAGTTGTAGTGGAACAGCCATGGTTGTGGTTATAGTTATAGTGGAACAGCCATGGTTATAGTTATAGTGGAACAGCCATGGTTATAGTTGTAGTTGAACAGCCATGGTTGTGGTTATAGTTATAGTGGAACAGCCATGGTTGTGGTTATAGTTATAGTGGAACAGCCATGGTTGTGGTTATAGTTGTAGTGGAACAGCCATGGTTGTGGTTATAGTTGTAGTTGAACAGCCATGGTTATAGTTATAGTGGAACAGCCATGGTTGTGGTTATAGTTGTAGTGGAACAGCCATGGTTGTGGTTATAGTTGTAGTTGAACAGCCATGGTTGTGGTTATAGTTATAGTGGAACAGCCATGGTTATAGTTATAGTTATAGTGGAACAGCCATGGTTGTGGTTATAGTTGTAGTTGAACAGCCATGGTTGTGGTTATAGTTATAGTGGAACAGCCATGGTTGTGGTTATAGTTGTAGTGGAACAGCCATGGTTGTGGTTATAGTTATAGTGGAACAGCCATGTTTGTGGTTATAGTCATAGTTGAATAGCCATGGTTGTGGTGATAGTTGTAGTGGAACAGCCATGGTTGTGGTTATAGTTGTAGTGGAACAGCCATGGTTGTGGTTATAGTTGTAGTTGAACAGCCATGGTTGTGGTTATAGTTGTAGTGGAACAGCCATGGTTGTGGTTATAGTTGTAGTGGAACAGCCATGGTTGTGGTTATAGTTGTAGTTGAACAGCCATGGTTGTGGTTATAGTTGTAGTGGAACAGCCATGGTTATAGTTATAGTGGAACAGCCATGGTTGTGGTTATAGTTATAGTGGAACAGCCATGGTTATAGTTATAGTGGAACAGCCATGGTTGTGGTTATAGTTATAGTGGAACAGCCATGGTTATAGTTATAGTGGAACAGCCATGGTTGTGGTTATAGTGGAACAGCCATGGTTGTGGTTATAGTTGTAGTGGAACAGCCATGGTTGTGGTTATAGTTGTAGTGGAACAGCCATGGTTATAGTTGTAGTGGAACAGCCATGGTTGTGGTTATAGTTATAGTTTAACAGCCATGGTTGTGGTTATAGTTGTAGTGGAACAGCCATGGTTGTGGTTATAGTGGAACAGCCATGGTTGTGGTTATAGTTGTAGTGGAACAGCCATGGTTGTGGATATAGTTGTAGTGGAACAGCCATGGTTGTGGTTATAGTTGTAGTGGAACAGCCATGGTTGTGGTTATAGTGGAACAGCCATGGTTGTGGTTATAGTTGTAGTGGAACAGCCATGGTTGTGGTTATAGTTGTAGTGGAACAGCCATGGTTATAGTTGTAGTGGAACAGCCATGGTTGTGGTTATAGTTATAGTTTAACAGCCATGGTTGTGGTTATAGTTGTAGTGGAACAGCCATGGTTGTGGTTATAGTGGAACAGCCATGGTTGTGGTTATAGTTGTAGTGGAACAGCCATGGTTGTGGTTATAGTTATAGTGGAACAGCCATGGTTATAGTTGTAGTGGAACAGCCATGGTTGTGGTTATAGTTATAGTGGAACAGCCATGGTTATAGTTGTAGTGGAACAGCCATGGTTGTGGTTATAGTTATAGTTTAACAGCCATGGTTGTGGTTATAGTGGAACAGCCATGGTTGTGGTTATAGTTGTAGTGGAACAGCCATGGTTGTGGTTATAGTTGTAGTGGAACAGCCATGGTTATAGTTATAGTGGAACAGCCATGGTTATAGTTGTAGTTGAACAGCCATGGTTGTGGTTATAGTTATAGTGGAACAGCCATGGTTGTGGTTATAGTTATAGTGGAACAGCCATGGTTGTGGTTATAGTTGTAGTGGAACAGCCATGGTTGTGGTTATAGTGGAACAGCCATGGTTGTGGTTATAGTTGTAGTGGAACAGCCATGGTTGTGGTTATAGTTGTAGTGGAACAGCCATGGTTGTGGTTATAGTTATAGTGGAACAGCCATGGTTGTGGTTATAGTTGTAGTGGAACAGCCATGGTTGTGGTTATAGTTGTAGTGGAACAGCCATGGTTGTGGTTATAGTGGAACAGCCATGGTTGTGGTTATAGTTATAGTTGAACAGCCATGGTTATAGTTGTAGTGGAACAGCCATGGTTGTGGTTATAGTTATAGTGGAACAGCCATGGTTATAGTTATAGTGGAACAGCCATGGTTATAGTTGTAGTTGAACAGCCATGGTTGTGGTTATAGTTATAGTGGAACAGCCATGGTTGTGGTTATAGTTATAGTGGAACAGCCATGGTTGTGGTTATAGTTGTAGTGGAACAGCCATGGTTGTGGTTATAGTTGTAGTGGAACAGCCATGGTTGTGGTTATAGTGGAACAGCCATGGTTGTGGTTATAGTTATAGTTGAACAGCCATGGTTATAGTTGTAGTGGAACAGCCATGGTTGTGGTTATAGTTATAGTGGAACAGCCATGGTTATAGTTATAGTGGAACAGCCATGGTTATAGTTGTAGTTGAACAGCCATGGTTGTGGTTATAGTTATAGTGGAACAGCCATGGTTATAGTTATAGTGGAACAGCCATGGTTGTGGTTATAGTTATAGTGGAACAGCCATGGTTGTGGTTATAGTTATAGTGGAACAGCCATGGTTATAGTTGTAGTGGAACAGCCATGGTTGTGGTTATAGTTATAGTGGAACAGCCATGGTTGTGGTTATAGTTGTAGTGGAACAGCCATGGTTGTGGTTATAGTTGTAGTGGAACAGCCATGGTTATAGTTGTAGTTGTAGTGGAACAGCCATGGTTGTGGTTATAGTTATAGTGGAACAGCCATGGTTGTGGTTATAGTTGTAGTGGAACAGCCATGGTTGTGATTATAGTTGTAGTGGAACAGCCATGGTTGTGGTTATAGTTATAGTGGAACAGCCATGGTTGTGGTTATAGTGGAACAGCCATGGTTGTGGTTATAGTTGTAGTGGAACAGCCATGGTTGTGGTTATAGTTGTAGTGGAACAGCCATGGTTGTGGTTATAGTTGTAGTGGAACAGCCATGGTTGTGGTTATAGTTGTAGTGGAACAGCCATGGTTGTGGTTATAGTCATAGTGGAACAGCCATGGTTGTGGTTATAGTTGTAGTGGAACAGCCATGGTTGTGGTTATAGTCATAGTTGAACAGCCATGGTTGTGGTTATAGTTGTAGTGGAACAGCCATGGTTGTGGTTATAGTCATAGTGGAACAGCCATGGTTATAGTTATAGTGGAACAGCCATGGTTGTGGTTACAGTTGTAGTGGAACAGCCATGGTTGTGGTTATAGTTATAGTGGAACAGCCATGGTTATAGTTATAGTGGAACAGCCATGGTTGTGGTTATAGTTGTAGTGGAACAGCCATGGTTATAGTTATAGTGGAACAGCCATGGTTGTGGTTATAGTCATAGTTGAACAGCCATGGTTGTGGTTATAGTTGTAGTTGAACAGCCATGGTTGTGGTTATAGTTGTAGTGGAACAGCCATGGTTGTGGTTATAGTTATAGTGGAACAGCCATGGTTGTGGTTATAGTTGTAGTGGAACAGCCATGGTTATAGTTATAGTGGAACAGCCATGGTTGTGGTTATAGTTGTAGTTGAACAGCCATGGTTGTGGTTATAGTTGTAGTGGAACAGCCATGGTTGTGGTTATAGTTGTAGTTGAACAGCCATGGTTGTGGTTATAGTTATAGTGGAACAGCCATGGTTGTGGTTATAGTTGTAGTTGAACAGCCATGGTTGTGGTTATAGTTGTAGTGGAACAGCCATGGTTGTGGTTATAGTGGAACAGCCATGGTTGTGGTTATAGTCGTAGTGGAACAGCCATGGTTGTGGTTATAGTTGTAGTGGAACAGCCATGGTTGTGGTTATAGTTGTAGTGGAAAAGCCATGGTTGTGGTTATAGTGGAACAGCCATGGTTGTGGTTATAGTTGTAGTGGAACAGCCATGGTTGTGGTTATAGTTATAGTGGAACAGCCATGGTTGTGGTTATAGTTATAGTGGAACAGCCATGGTTGTGGTTATAGTTGTAGTGGAACAGCCATGGTTGTGGTTATAGTTGTAGTGGAACAGCCATGGTTGTGGTTATAGTTGTAGTGGAAAAGCCATGGTTGTGGTTATAGTGGAACAGCCATGGTTGTGGTTATAGTTGTAGTGGAACAGCCATGGTTGTGGATATAGTTATAGTGGAACAGCCATGGTTGTGGTTATAGTGGAACAGCCATGGTTGTGGTTATAGTTGTAGTGGAACAGCCATGGTTGTGGTTATAGTTGTAGTGGAACAGCCATGGTTGTGGTTATAGTTGTACTGGAACAGCCATGGTTGTGGTTATAGTTATAGTGGAACAGCCATGGTTGTGGTTATAGTTGTAGTTGAACAGCCATGGTTGTGGTTATAGTTGTAGTGGAACAGCCATGGTTGTGGTTATAGTGGAACAGCCATGGTTGTGGTTATAGTTATAGTGGAACAGCCATGGTTGTGGTTATAGTGGAACAGCCATGGTTGTAGTTATAGTTATAGTGGAACAGCCATGTTTGTGGTTATAGTTGTAGTTGAACAGCCATGGTTGTGGTGATAGTTGTAGTGGAACAGCCATGGTTGTGGTTATAGTTGTAGTGGAACAGCCATGGTTGTGGTTATAGTTGTAGTGGAACAGCCATGGTTGTGGTTATAGTTATAGTGGAACAGCCATGGTTGTGGTTATAGTTGTAGTGGAACAGCCATGGTTGTGGTTATAGTTGTAGTGGAACAGCCATGGTTGTGGTTATAGTTATAGTGGAACAGCCATGGTTGTGGTTATAGTGGAACAGCCATGGTTGTGGTTATAGTTGTAGTGGAACAGCCATGGTTGTGGTTATAGTTGTAGTGGAACAGCCATGGTTGTGGTTATAGTTGTAGTGGAACAGCCATGGTTGTGGTTATAGTTGTAGTGGAACAGCCATGGTTGTGGTTATAGTTATAGTGGAACAGCCATGGTTGTGGTTATAGTTGTAGTGGAACAGCCATGGTTATAGTTGTAGTGGAACAGCCATGGTTGTGGTTATAGTTATAGTGGAACAGCCATGGTTGTGGTTATAGTGGAACAGCCATGGTTGTGGTTATAGTTGTAGTGGAACAGCCATGGTTATAGTTGTAGTTGAACAGCCATGGTTGTGGTTATAGTTATAGTGGAACAGCCATGGTTGTGGTTAAAGTTATAGTGGAACAGCCATGGTTGTGGTTAAAGTTATAGTGGAACAGCCATGGTTGTGGTTATAGTTATAGTGGAACAGCCATGGTTGTGGTTAAAGTTATAGTGGAACAGCCATGGTTGTGGTTATAGTTGTAGTTGAACAGCCATGGTTGTGGTTATAGTTGTAGTGGAACAGCCATGGTTGTGGTTATAGTTATAGTGGAACAGCCATGGTTGTGGTTATAGTGGAACAGCCATGGTTGTGGTTATAGTTATAGTGGAACAGCCATGGTTGTGGTTATAGTTATAGTGGAACAGCCATGGTTGTGGTTATAGTTGTAGTTGAACAGCCATGGTTGTGGTTATAGTTGTAGTGGAACAGCCATGGTTGTGGTTATAGTTATAGTGGAACAGCCATGGTTGTGGTTATAGTTGTAGTTGAACAGCCATGGTTGTGGTTATAGTTATAGTGGAACAGCCATGGTTGTGGTTATAGTTATAGTGGAACAGCCATGGTTGTGGTTATAGTTATAGTGGAACAGCCATGGTTGTGGTTATAGTTGTAGTTGAACAGCCATGGTTGTGGTTATAGTTGTAGTGGAACAGCCATGGTTATAGTTATAGTGGAACAGCCATGGTTGTGGTTATAGTTATAGTGGAATAGCCATGGTTGTGGTTATAGTTGTAGTGGAACAGCCATTGTTATAGTTGTAGTGGAACAGCCATGGTTATAGTTATAGTGGAACAGCCATGGTTGTGGTTATAGTCATAGTGGAATAGCCATGGTTGTGGTTATAGTTGTAGTGGAACAGCCATGGTTATAGTTATAGTGGAACAGCCATGGTTGTGGTTATAGTTATAGTGGAACAGCCATGGTTGTGGTTATAGTTATAGTGGAACAGCCATGGTTGTGGTTATAGTTATAGTGGAACAGCCATGGTTGTGGTTATAGTTATAGTGGAACAGCCATGGTTGTGGTTATAGTTGTAGTGGAACAGCCATGGTTGTGGTTATAGTTGTAGTGGAACAGCCATGGTTGTGGTTATAGTTATAGTGGAACAGCCATGGTTGTGGTTATAGTTATAGTGGAACAGCCATGGTTGTGGTTATAGTTGTAGTGGAACAGCCATGGTTGTGGTTATAGTTATAGTGGAACAGCCATGGTTGTGGTTATAGTTGTAGTTGAACAGCCATGGTTGTGGTTATAGTTATAGTGGAACAGCCATGGTTGTGGTTATAGTTGTAGTGGAACAGCCATGGTTATAGTTATAGTGGAACAGCCATGGTTGTGGTTATAGTTATAGTGGAATAGCCATGGTTGTGGTTATAGTTGTAGTGGAACAGCCATGGTTATAGTTGTAGTGGAACAGCCATGGTTGTGGTTATAGTTATAGTGGAACAGCCATGGTTGTGGTTATAGTTATAGTGGAACAGCCATGGTTGTGGTTATAGTTATAGTGGAACAGCCATGGTTGTGGTTATAGTTGTAGTGGAACAGCCATGGTTGTGGTTATAGTTATAGTGGAACAGCCATGGTTATAGTTATAGTGGAACAGCCATGGTTGTGGTTATAGTTGTAGTGGAACAGCCATGGTTATAGTTATAGTGGAACAGCCATGGTTATAGTTATAGTGGAACAGCCATGGTTGTGGTTATAGTTGTAGTTGAACAGCCATGGTTGTGGTTATAGTGGAACAGCCATGGTTGTGGTTATAGTTGTAGTGGAACAGCCATGGTTATAGTTGTAGTGGAACAGCCATGGTTATAGTTATAGTGGAACAGCCATGGTTGTGGTTATAGTTGTAGTTGAACAGCCATGGTTGTGGTTATAGTGGAACAGCCATGGTTGTGGTTATAGTTGTAGTGGAACAGCCATGGTTATAGTTGTAGTGGAACAGCCATGGTTGTGGTTATAGTTATAGTGGAACAGCCATGGTTGTGGTTATAGTTATAGTGGAACAGCCATGGTTGTGGTTATAGTTATAGTGGAACAGCCATGGTTGTGGTTATAGTTGTAGTGGAACAGCCATGGTTGTGGTTATAGTTATAGTGGAACAGCCATGGTTATAGTTATAGTGGAACAGCCATGGTTGTGGTTATAGTTGTAGTGGAACAGCCATGGTTATAGTTATAGTGGAACAGCCATGGTTGTGGTTATAGTTGTAGTGGAACAGCCATGGTTGTGGTTATAGTTATAGTGGAACAGCCATGGTTGTGGTTATAGTCGTAGTTGAACAGCCATGGTTGTGGTTATAGTTGTAGTTGAACAGCCATGGTTGTGGTTATAGTTGTAGTTGAACAGCCATGGTTGTGGTTATAGTGGAACAGCCATGGTTGTGGTTATAGTTGTAGTGGAACAGCCATGGTTGTGGTTATAGTTATAGTGGAACAGCCATGGTTGTGGTTATAGTGGAACAGCCATGGTTGTGGTTATAGTTATAGTGGAACAGCCATGGTTATAGTTATAGTGGAACAGCCATGGTTGTGGTTATAGTGGAACAGCCATGGTTATAGTTATAGTGGAACAGCCATGGTTATAGTTATAGTGGAACAGCCATGGTTGTGGTTATAGTTGTAGTGGAACAGCCATGGTTATAGTTATAGTGGAACAGCCATGGTTGTGGTTATAGTGGAACAGCCATGGTTATAGTTATAGTGGAACAGCCATGGTTATAGTTATAGTGGAACAGCCATGGTTATAGTTATAGTTATAGTGGAACAGCCATGGTTGTGGTTATAGTCGTAGTTGAACAGCCATGGTTGTGGTTATAGTTGTAGTTGAACAGCCATGGTTGTGGTTATAGTGGAACAGCCATGGTTGTGGTTATAGTTATAGTGGAACAGCCATGGTTTTGGTTATAGTTATAGTGGAACAGCCATGGTTGTGGTTATAGTTATAGTGGAACAGCCATGGTTGTGGTTAAAGTTATAGTGGAACAGCCATGGTTGTGGTTATAGTTGTAGTGGAACAGCCATGGTTGTGGTTATAGTTGTAGTGGAACAGCCATGGTTATAGTTATAGTGGAACAGCCATGGTTGTGGTTAAAGTTATAGTGGAACAGCCATGGTTGTGGTTATAGTTGTAGTGGAACAGCCATGGTTGTGGTTATAGTTGTAGTGGAACAGCCATGGTTATAGTTGTAGTGGAACAGCCATGGTTGTGGTTATAGTTATAGTGGAACAGCCATGGTTGTGGTTATAGTTATAGTGGAACAGCCATGGTTGTGGTTATAGTTATAGTGGAACAGCCATGGTTGTGGTTAAAGTTATAGTGGAACAGCCATGGTTGTGGTTATAGTTGTAGTGGAACAGCCATGGTTGTGGTTATAGTTGTAGTGGAACAGCCATGGTTATAGTTATAGTGGAACAGCCATGGTTGTGGTTATAGTTGTAGTGGAACAGCCATGGTTATAGTTATAGTGGAACAGCCATGGTTGTGGTTATAGTTGTAGTGGAACAGCCATGGTTGTGGTTATAGTTGTAGTTGAACAGCCATGGTTATAGTTATAGTGGAACAGCCATGGTTGTGGTTATAGTTGTAGTTGAACAGCCATGGTTGTGGTTATAGTTGTAGTGGAACAGCCATGGTTGTGGTTATAGTTGTAGTGGAACAGCCATGGTTGTGGTTATAGTTGTAGTGGAACAGCCATGGTTGTGGTTATAGTTGTAGTGGAACAGCCATGGTTGTGGTTATAGTTGTACTGGAACAGCCATGGTTGTGGTTATAGTTATAGTGGAACAGCCATGGTTGTGGTTATAGTTATAGTGGAACAGCCATGGTTGTGGTTATAGTTGTAGTGGAACAGCCATGGTTGTGGTTATAGTTATAGTGGAACAGCCATGGTTGTGGTTATAGTTGTAGTTGAACAGCCATGGTTGTGGTTATAGTGGAACAGCCATGGTTGTGGTTATAGTTATAGTGGAACAGCCATGGTTGTGGTTATAGTTGTAGTGGAACAGCCATGGTTGTGGTTATAGTGGAACAGCCATGGTTATAGTTATAGTTGTAGTTGAACAGCCATGGTTGTGGTTATAGTTGTAGTTGAACAGCCATGGTTGTGGTTATAGTTGTAGTGGAACAGCCATGGTTGTGGTTATAGTTGTAGTTGAACAGCCATGGTTGTGGTTATAGTTGTAGTGGAACAGCCATGGTTGTGGTTATAGTTGTAGTGGAACAGCCATGGTTGTGGTTATAGTTGTAGTGGAACAGCCATGGTTGTGGTTATAGTTATAGTGGAACAGCCATGGTTGTGATTATAGTTGTAGTGGAACAGCCATGGTTATAGTTGTAGTGGAACAGCCATGGTTATAGTTATAGTGGAACAGCCATGGTTGTGGTTATAGTTATAGTGGAACAGCCATGGTTGTGGTTATAGTTGTAGTGGAACAGCCATGGTTATAGTTATAGTGGAACAGCCATGGTTGTGGTTATAGTTGTAGTTGAACAGCCATGGTTGTGGTTATAGTTGTAGTTGAACAGCCATGGTTGTGGTTATAGTTATAGTGGAACAGCCATGGTTGTGGTTATAGTTGTAGTGGAACAGCCATGGTTGTGGTTATAGTTATAGTGGAACAGCCATGGTTGTGGTTATAGTGGAACAGCCATGGTTGTGGTTATAGTTATAGTGGAACAGCCATGGTTATAGTTATAGTTGTAGTTGAACAGCCATGGTTGTGGTTATAGTTATAGTGGAACAGCCATGGTTGTGGTTATAGTTGTAGTGGAACAGCCATGGTTGTGGTTATAGTTGTAGTTGAACAGCCATGGTTGTGGTTATAGTTATAGTGGAACAGCCATGGTTATAGTTATAGTTATAGTGGAACAGCCATGGTTATAGTTATAGTGGAACAGCCATGGTTGTGGTTATAGTTGTAGTGGAACAGCCATGGTTATAGTTATAGTTATAGTGGAACAGCCATGGTTATAGTTGTAGTTGAACAGCCATGGTTGTGGTTATAGTTGTAGTGGAACAGCCATGGTTGTGGTTATAGTTGTAGTGGAACAGCCATGGTTGTGGTTATAGTTATAGTGGAACAGCCATGGTTGTGGTTATAGTTGTAGTGGAACAGCCATGGTTGTGGTTATAGTTGTAGTTGAACAGCCATGGTTGTGGTTATAGTTATAGTGGAACAGCCATGGTTATAGTTATAGTTATAGTGGAACAGCCATGGTTATAGTTATAGTTATAGTGGAACAGCCATGGTTATAGTTATAGTTATAGTGGAACAGCCATGGTTATAGTTGTAGTGGAACAGCCATGGTTGTGGTTATAGTTGTAGTTGAACAGACATGGTTGTGGTTATAGTTATAGTGGAACAGCCATGGTTATAGTTATAGTTATAGTGGAACAGCCATGGTTATAGTTATAGTTATAGTGGAACAGCCATGGTTATAGTTGTAGTGGAACAGCCATGGTTGTGGTTATAGTTATAGTGGAACAGCCATGGTTGTGGTTATAGTTATAGTGGAACAGCCATGGTTGTGGTTATAGTTGTAGTGGAACAGCCATGGTTGTGGTTATAGTTGTAGTGGAACAGCCATGGTTGTGGTTATAGTTATAGTGGAACAGCCATGGTTGTGGTTATAGTTGTAGTGGAACAGCCATGGTTGTGGTTATAGTTATAGTGGAACAGCCATGGTTATAGTTATAGTGGAACAGCCATGGTTGTGGTTATAGTTATAGTGGAACAGCCATGGTTGTGGTTATAGTTATAGTGGAACAGACATGGTTGTGGTTATAGTTGTAGTTGAACAGCCATGGTTGTGGTTATAGTGGAACAGCCATGGTTGTGGTTATAGTTGTAGTGGTCATCAGAGGTCTACCTGTGTCAGGATCATGTTATGCCTCTAGATGGTTGGAGGGTAGAGACTAGTGGTTAGGTCTACCTGTGTCAGGGTCGTGTTATGGTTCTAGATGGTTGGCGGTGGCTTGGCGGGTAGAGACTAGTGGTTAGGTTGGAGGGTAGAGACTAGTGGTTAGGTCTACCTGTGTCAGGGTCGTGTTATGGTTCTAGATGGTTGGCGGTGGCTTGGCGGGTAGAGACTAGTGGTTAGGTCTACCTGTGTCAGGGTCGTGTTATGGTTCTAGATGGTTGGAGGGTAGAGACTAGTGGTTAGGTCTACCTGTGTCAGGGTCGTGTTATGGCTCTAGATGGTTGGCGGTGGCTTGGCGGGTAGAGACTAGTGGTTAGGTCTACTTGTGTCAGGGTCGTGTTATGGTTCTAGATGGTTGGAGGGTAGAGACTAGTGGTTAGGTCTACCTGTGTCAGGGTCGTGTTATGGTTCTAGATGGTTGGAGGGTAGAGACTAGTGGTTAGGTCTACCTGTGTCAGGGTCGTGTTATGGTTCTAGATGGTTGGAGGGTAGAGACTAGTGGTTAGGTCTACCTGTGTCAGGGTCGTGTTATGGTTCTAGATGGTTGGAGGGTAGAGACTAGTGGTTAGGTCTACCTGTGTCAGGGTCGTGTTATGGTTCTAGATGGTTGGAGGGTAGAGACTAGTGGTTAGGTCTACCTGTGTCAGGGTCGTGTTATGGTTCTAGATGGTTGGAGGGTAGAGACTAGTGGTTAGGTCTACCTGTGTCAGGGTCGTGTTATGGTTCTAGATGGTTGGAGGGTAGAGACTAGTGGTTAGGTCTACCTGTGTCAGGGTCGTGTTATGGTTCTAGATGGTTGGTGGTAGTTTGGAGGGTAGAGACTAGTGGTTAGGTCTACCTGTGTCAGGGTCGTGTTATGGTTCTAGATGGTTGGTGGTAGTTTGGAGGGTAGAGACTAGTGGTTAGGTCTACCTGTGCCAGCGTCATCCTCATGACACTGATGGGCGAAGGCTCAATGTCCACCAACTTCTGCACCGAGCTCAGAATCTGACACACACACATGCGCACGATCAAGCACACACAGATAGACGTTAGTGGAAATAGTTAGGAGAGAAAGAGTTAGCAAAGGTTGAAAAGGTTTGAAGGAGAAAGACAATGAAGGGAAAATAGTTTGTAGTGACAGAGAGAGAGACACACGTACGTACAGTATTCAGTGCTTGACTTGGGAAGGAGCTCACCGGAGCCGAGTACCACCACCTCATGTCCTACTGCTTGACTTCCTGTTCCTCTTATAGAATATTAATCCAACAGTATTGTGTAGTCCCTGTTCCTCTTATAGAATATTAACTCAACAGTATTGTGTAGTCCCTGTTCCTCTTATAGAATATTAACTCAACAGTATTGTGTAGTCCCTGTTCCTCTTATAGAATATTAACTCAACAGTATTGTGTAGTCCCTGTTCCTCTTATAGAATATTAACTCAACAGTATTGTGTAGTCCCTGTTCCTCTTATAGAATATTACCGACACCCATATATATGGGTATACACCCATTTCAGACCAAGTCAAACACTGACTGTAGGTGTTATAGAGCAGTGGAAAAACACAGTAAGATAGAGACTACAGACTTAACAGGTTTACAGGAGGACTGTTTCAACATGTGAA
>NC_048591.1:37480660-37498160 GCF_013265735.2 Oncorhynchus mykiss
AGAATGACAGTGACAGAGCGACAGTGAGAGAGAGAGAGAGAGAGAGAGAGACGGAGAAAGACAGAGACAGAGTGACAGAGAGACAGAGAGAGAGAGAGAGAGAGAGACAGAGAGAGAGAGAGAGACAGAGAGACAGAGAGACAGAGAGAGAGAGAGAGAGAGAGTGTTAAACAGCAGGCCAGATTGCTCTGCATACCAACATGTGGTTTGAGGAAGAGTGCTTACCTTAACGTTGGCTTTCTGTAAACTAATCCTGGACTGAAACAGACCCAGCTTTGACCTGAGAGACAACAGACCACATCAATCAACCCAGATCAAACCTAGACCCGAGACTGATCAGGCATTAGAAATCAACTCAGATTTTTTATATTTTACTTTAAGAATGTGAAATGTCAGAATAAAAGTAGAGAGAATTATTTATTTCAGCTTTTATTTCTTTCATCACATTCCCAGTGGGTCAGAAGTTTACATACACTCAATTAGTATTTGGTAGCATTGCCTTTAAATTGTTTAACTTGGGTCAAACGTTTCAGGTAGCCTTCCACAAGCTTCCCACAAAGGGAAGGTGAATTTTGGCTCATTCCTCCTGATAGAGCTGGTGTAACTGAGTCAGGTTTGTAGGCCTCTTTGCTCGCACCAGCTTTATCAGTTCTGCCCACAAATCGGATTAAAGTCAGGGCTGTGTGATGGCCACTCCAAAACTTTGACTTTGTTGTCCTTAAGCCATTTTGCCACAACTTTGGAGGTATTCTTGGGGTCATTGTCCATTTGGAAGACGCATTTGCGACAAAGGTTTAACTGATGTTGCTTCAATTTATCCACATAATTTTCCCTGCCTCATGATGCCATCTATTTTGTGAAGTGCACCAGTCCCTCCTGCAGCAAAGCAGCCCCACAACATGATGCTGCCACCCCCGTTCTTCAAGGTTGGGATGGTGTTCTTCGGCTTGCAAGCCTTGCTTTGTTTCAACAGACCATAGGACATTTCTCCAAAAAGTACAAACTTTGTCCCCATGTGCAGTTGCAAACCGTAGTCTGGCTTTTTATGACGGTTTTGGAGCAGTGGTTTCTTCCTTGCTGAGCGGCCTTTCAGGTTATGTCGATATAGGACTCGTTTTACTGTGGATATAGATACTTTTGTATCTGTTTCCTCCAGCATCTTCACAAGGTCCTTTGCTGTTGTTCTGGGATTGATTTCCACTTTTCAAACCAAAGTCCGTTCATCTCTTGGAGACAGAACTCGTCTCCTTCCTGAGTGGTATGACGGCTGCATGGTCCCATGGTGTTTATACTTGCGTACTATTGTTTGTACAGATTAACGTGGTAACTTCAGGCGTTTTGAAATTGCTCCCAAGGATGAACCAGACTTGTGGAGGTCTATAATTTTGTTTCTGAGATCTTGGCTGATTCCTTTTGATTTTCCCATGATGTCAAACAAAGAGGCACTGAGTTTGAAGGTAGGCCTTGAAATACATCCACAGGTACACCTCCAATTGACTCAAATGATGTCAATTAGCCTATCAGAAGCTTCTAAAGACATGACATAATTTTATTGAATTTTCCAAGTTGTTTAAAGGCAGAAGTCAACTTAGTGTTTGTAAACTTCTGACCCACTGGAACTGTGATACAGTGAATTATAAGTGAAATAATCTGTCTGTAAACAATTGTTGGAAAAATTACTTGTGTCATTCACAAAGTAGATGTCCTAACCAACTTGCCAAAACTATAATTTGTTAACAACAAATTTGTGGAGTGGTTGAAAAACAAGTTGTAATGACTCCAACCTAAGTGTATGTAAACTTCAACTGTATGTTTCCCATGTTAATAAAGCCCCTTGAATTGAAACCGAGACAGAGAGAGACAGACAGAGAGACAGAGAGCGATAGACAGAGAGAGACAGGGCGAACGAGAGACAGACAGACAGAGAGACAGAGAGCGAGCGAGAGACAGACAGAGCGAGACAGACAGAGCGAGAGACATACAGAGCGAGAGACAGACAGAGCGAGAGACAGACAGAGCGAGAGACAGACAGAGCGAGCGAGAGACAAAGCGAGAGAGAGCGAGCGAGAGAGAGCGAGCAAGAGACAGAGAGCGAGCGAGAGACAGACAGACAGACAGAGCGAGAGACAGAGGAGAGAGAGATAGAGAGAGACACAGAGAGTTCCTATGTGAGTTCCTGCTGCTTTATAGTGAGTGATAAGGAACAGAGCCAGCCAGGAGAGTAACACTGCCACCCTACTGCAACTCTCTCTCTCCATCTATCTCTTACACTTTACACACAGACACACACGTCCCCTGGTCTCGGTGGTTGGGTTACGGTTGAGAGGTAGGTCTGAGTGTGGTTGGGTTACGGTTGAGAGGTAGGTCTGAGTGTGGTTGGGTTACGGTTGAGAAGTAGGTCTGAGAGGTAGGTCTGAGTGTGGTTGGGTTAGGGTTGAGAGGTAAGTCTGAGAGGAAGGTCTGAGTGTGGTTGGGTTAGGGTTGAGAGGTAGGTCTGGGTTGTGGTTGGGTTACGGTTGAGAGGTAGGTCTGAGTGTGGTTGGGTTAGGGTTGAGAGGTAGGTCTGTCCACCTACTTGGCCTCGATGTCAGCCTTCTCTCGAACGGCCTGAGCCACCTGTTCTGAGTCGTAATATTTCTTCTTGGCTTTGGCCAGGTCCTTCACAGAGTCCTGCAGCTCCACCTGGATACGATTCAACTGTTCTATACTCTACACACAGCACAGAGAGACAGCAGTCACACACACACACATTATAGTCTACACACAGCACAGAGAGACAGCAGTCACACACACACACATGATAGTCTACACACAGCACAGAGAGACAGCAGTCACACACACACACATTATAGTCTACACACAGCACAGAGAGACAGCAGTCACACACACACACATTATAGTCTACACACAGCACAGAGAGACAGCAGTCACACACACACATTATAGTTTCTACACCTGCATTGCTTGCTGTTTGAGGTTTAAGGCTGGATTTCTGTACAGCACTTTGTGACATCAGCTGATGTAAGAAGGGCTTTATAAATACATTGGATTGATTTAGTCTACACACAGAGGGACAGCGGTTACACATAGAAATAGTATATTAGATTAGGACACACACACACACACCTTGTTGAGCTGCTGTTCCTTGTATAGCCGTA
Source organism: Oncorhynchus mykiss (assembly GCF_013265735.2). NCBI lineage: Eukaryota > Metazoa > Chordata > Actinopteri > Salmoniformes > Salmonidae > Oncorhynchus > Oncorhynchus mykiss. The sequence continues at coordinate 37,483,819 of NC_048591.1, forward strand.
CAGTTTTAGCAGGATCTGAGATCTCATTCTTGTAGTTGTCACACACGTTGATGCGAGACTGAGTCACCTGTACTGTCCCCTTCAGATAGGACCGCCACACAGCATACACATTCCTACACACAGTTTACGCAAGATGAAGACTGCTAGCCAATCAAGATCAGTGTCATGTTGTGGTCAAAGCTGATAGCAGGGGCCTGTCCTCTACTCACCTGTAGTCTGTGCCTTGGTCCTCTGGTTTGATGCCTGGCCAATCCCTCTTCAGGTACTGACTGGCCAGCTTCTGCAGAGCCTGTATAGAGCAACAACAACAGAGAGAGACGAGAGGAGAGAGTGCAGACAAATTAGATTACTGTTCTCCTGTATAGTGTGATATAGATTACTGTTCTCCTGTATAGTGTCAGTCTGATATAGGTTACTGTTCTCCTGTATAGTGTGATATAGGTTACTGGTCTCCTGTATGGTGTCAGTGTGATATAGGTTACTGTTCTCCTGTATAGTGTCAGTCTGATATAGGTTACTGTTCTCCTGTATAGTGTCAGGGTGATATAGGTTACTGTTCTCCTGTATAGTGTCAGTGTGATATAGGTTACTGTTCTCCTGTATAGTGTCAGTGTGATTTAGGTTACTGTTCTCCTGTATAGTGTCAGTCTGATATAGGCTACTGTTCTCATGTATAGTGTGATATAGGTTACTGTTCTCCTGTATAGTGTGATATAGGTTACTGTTCTCCTGTATAGTGTCAGTGTGATATAGGTTACTGTTCTCCTGTATAGTGTCAGGGTGATATAGGTTACTGTTCTCTTGTATAGTGTCTACTGTGATATAGGTTACTGTTCTCCTGTATAGTGTCAATCTGATATAGGCTACTGTTCTCATGTATAGTGTGATATAGGTTACTGTTCTCCTGTATAGTGTGATATAGGTTACTGTTCTCCTGTATAGTGTCAGGGTGATATAGGTTACTGTTCTCCTGTATAGTGTCAGTCTGATATAGGTTACTGTTCTGTATAGTGTGATATAGGTTGCTGTTGTCCTGTATAGTGTCAGTGTGATATAGGTTACTGTTCTCCTGTATAGTGTCAGTCTGATATAGGTTACCGTTCTCCTGTATAGTCTGATATAGGTTACTGTTCTCCTGTATAGTGTCAGTGTGATATAGGTTACTGTTCTCCTGTATAGTGTCAGTCTGATATAGGTTACTGTTCTCCTGTATAGTGTCAGTCTGATATAGGTTACTGTTCTCCTGTATAGTGTCAGGGTGATATAGGTTACTGTTCTCCTGTATAGTGTCAGGGTGATATAGCTTACTGTTCTCCTGTATAGTGTGATATAGGTTACTGTTCTCCTGTATAGTGTCAGTGTGATATAGATTACTGTTCTCCTGTATAGTGTCAGTGTGATATAGGTTACTGTTCTCCTGTAGTGTGATATAGGTTACTGTTCTCCTATATAGTCTGATATAGGTTGCTGTTCTCCTGTATAGTCTGATATAGGTTACTGTTCTCCTGTATAGTGTGATATAGGTTACTGTTCTCCTGTATAGTGTGATATAGGTTACTGTTCTCCTGTATAGTGTCAGTCTGATATAAGTTACTGTTGTCCTGTATAGTGTCAGTGTGATATAGGTTACTGTTGTCCTGTATAGTGTCAGTCTGATATAAGTTACTGTTCTCCTGTATAGTGTCAGGGTGATATAGGTTACTGTTGTCCTGTATAGTGTCAGTCTGATATAAGTTACTGTTCTCCTGTATAGTGTCAGTCTGATATAAGTTACTGTTGTCCTGTATAGTGTCAGTCTGATATAGGTTACTGTTCTCCTGTATAGTGTCAGTCTGATATAAGTTACTGTTGTCCTGTATAGTGTCAGGGTGATATAGGTTACTGTTGTCCTGTATAGTGTCAGTCTGATATAAGTTACTGTTCTCCTGTATAGTGTCAGGGTGATATAGGTTACTGTTGTCCTGTATAGTGTCAGTCTGATATAAGTTACTGTTCTCCTGTATAGTGTCAGTCTGATATAAGTTACTGTTGTCCTGTATAGTGTCAGTCTGATATAGGTTACTGTTCTCCTGTATAGTGTCAGTCTGATATAGGTTACTGTTCTCCTGTATAGTGTGATATAGGTTACTGTTGTCCTGTATAGTGTGATATAGGTTACTGTTCTCCTGTATAGTGTCAGGGTGATATAGGTTACTGTTGTCCTGTATAGTGTCAGTCTGATATAAGTTACTGTTGTCCTGTATAGTGTCAGGGTGATATAGGTTACTGTTGTCCTGTATAGTGTCAGTCTGATATAGGTTACTGTTCTCCTGTATAGTGTCTGTTGGAGAGAGAGTGCTCTCCTGTATAGTGTCTGTTGGAGAGAGAGTGCTCTCCTGTATAGTGTCTGTTGGAGAGAGAGTGCTCTCCTGTATAGTGTCTGTTGGAGAGAGAGTGCTCTCCTGTATAGTGTCTGTTGGAGAGAGAGTGCTCTCCTGTATAGTGTCTGTTGGAGAGAGAGTGCTCTCCTGTATAGTGTCAGTCTGATATAAGTTACTGTTGTCCTGTATAGTGTGATATAGATTACTGTTCTCCTGTATAGTGTCAGTCTGATATAAGTTACTGTTGTCCTGTATAGTGTCTGTTGGAGAGAGAGTGCTCTCCTGTATAGTGTCTGTTGGAGAGAGAGTGCTCTCCTGTATAGTGTCTGTTGGAGAGAGAGTGCTCTCCTGTATAGTGTCTGTTGGAGAGAGAGTGCTCTCCTGTATAGTGTCTGTTGGAGAGAGAGTGCTCTCCTGTATAGTGTCTGTTGGAGAGAGAGTGCTCTCCTGTATAGTGTCTGTTGGAGAGAGAGTGCTCTCCTGTATAGTGTCTGTTGGAGAGAGAGTGCTCTCCTGTATAGTGTCTGTTGGAGAGAGAGTGCTCTCCTGTATAGTGTCTGTTGGAGAGAGAGTGCTCTCCTGTATAGTGTCTGTTGGAGAGAGAGTGCTCTCCTGTATAGTGTCAGTTGGAGAGAGAGTGCTCTCCTGTATAGTGTCTGTTGGAGAGAGAGTGCTCTCCTGTATAGTGTCTGTTGGAGAGAGAGTGCTCTCCTGTATAGTGTCTGTTGGAGAGAGAGTGCTCTCCTGTATAGTGTCAGTTGGAGAGAGAGTGCTCTCCTGACAACAGAGAACACTCATTAATAAAACAGCAACAACAACAAAGTGCTGGTTCCAATCAGGACAACTAGAGCTTTAAGGCACCTTGATGATGTCCTCCCCTCTCTCAAGCCCCTCTCTCCTCTCTCTCTCAAACACCTCTCTCTCCCTCTCCCCTCTCCCATTTCTCAATTTCTCTCTTCTCTATCGCACAGATGGCAAATGAGGCCACAAACATGTATCCACTATCCTCATGTGATTGCTTCAAACCTCCAGCACTGCCCGTGGTTTTAGGGGAGTGCTGGCCTGGGGAGAAAGCTCCATCCTGGGGGACCGCTGACCCCTCTAACTCCCCACCATGGGACACACATGGCACAGATATGACCAATGACAGCATCACAGCTGTAATAGAAAAACAATACCATACTGTAGGCACTGACACACACACACACACACACACCACCACCACCACCACCTAACTAAACCAGTCAGAGCAGAGTGGGTGGTGCTGAAGGAAAGGGCTGAGAGGTTAAACTGACACAGTAAAGTGGCCTCTCCTCTCTCTGCCTCTGACATCATTAAAAGTGGGGTCTGCAACGGAGAGAGAGAGGCATTCAACAGCTCTTAATGGTACAGTGATCTTGTATTTACCTACCTCCACCCCCCCTCCCCCCCGCTAAATCCCCCTCCACCGCCTCTTCCTCCCCGTCCGCCGCCTCTTCCTCCCCCTCCTCTTTCTGTTCTTCCAACTCAACCCCTCTTCTTCCACCTCAAAGTAGAGGCTCAAAATAACTCAGACTACGCACCCCGTCACCTCCAGCCTGCACGCAAACATGCACACGCACAGAAAGAGAGATAAAAAGAGCAGGGGAAGAGAAACGCCCATATCCCACAGGCATGCAGCCTCTCATCTAATCTTTCTCTGCTCATACTCTCAATCTCTCTCTCAGGATGGCTTGAAACACACACAGATATAAGGAGAGAAAGGAGAGAGAGAGGGCGCAAGGAGAGAGAGAGAGAGGAAGAGAGGAGAGAGAGAGAGGAAGAGAGGAGAGAGAGAGAGAGAAGAGGAGAGAGAGGAAACAAGGAGAGAGAGAGAAGAGGAGTGAGAGGGAGTGCTGACAGGTCAGATTACTAGTGTCTGGTGGCATGACCCTGCTCCCAAAATGAAACACCTTCTCTTCATCTCCCCATCCCTCCCTCCCTCAAGGGCCATTTAATGCAATGCTATAGGCCTCACCTGTGAAATTTGACCTTAACCAATGGAGAGGTTAGGTGGATGGTGGTGACAGGCCGTCCCACAGGCAGAGGCGGGTCTAGTCTGCCCTCTCCTGCTGATTGGTTGACTAAACAACAAATGTGGTCATGTCTCTCTTGTCTTTGGTTCGATCTTCTCCGTACCAGACCAGGACCGTGTCTAGTCAGTACAGTACCAGACCAGGACCATGTCTTGTCAGTACAGTACCAGGACCGTGTCTAGTCAGTACAGTACCAGACCAGGACCATGTCTTCCAGTGGTTAACTCTACATTAGGATCAGGCCCTGACTTAGACATGGGAGACCAGTACCAGGACTGGTCCAGAACCAGAGAGAACCAGACACACCAGCGAACACTGTAGCACGCCAGCACTAGAACATCAAACGCACACCGAAGTCAGGTAGGCTAAAGGATACAGTGGGGCAAAAAAGTATTTCGTCAGCCACCAATTGTGCAAGTTCTCCCACTTCAAAAGATGAGAGAGGCCTGTATTTTCATCATAGGTACACTTCAACTATGACAGACAAAATGAGAAAAACAAATCCAGAAAATCACATTGTAGGATTTTTAATGAATTTATTTGCAAATTATGATGGAAAATAAGTATTTGGTCAATAACAAAAGTTTATCTCAATACTTTGTTATATACCCTTTGTTGGCAATGACAGAGGTCAATTGTTTTCTGTAAGTCTTCACATGGTTTTCACACACTGTTGCTGGTATCTTGGCCCATTCCTCCATGCGGATCTCCTCTAGAGCAGTGATGTTTTGGGGCTGTTGCTGGGCAACACGGACTTTCGACTCCCTCCAAAGATTTTCTATGGGGTTGAGATCTGGAGACCGGCTAGGCCACTCCAGGACCGAGTTGAAGTGCCTAGTACCTATGATGAAAATTACAGGCATCTCTCATCTTTTTAAGTGGGAGAACTTGCACAATTGGTGGCTGACTAAATATTTTTTTGCCCCACTGTATGCGGTCACCTCCAGCCTTGGAGCATGGACAGCCACAGGTACATACACACACACATCTCTCCCCTGTTCTCTCATTTCTTCTCTTGGCTTTTCAAGTCTATCAGTGACAACCTACCATTTTACTGCAACCCTGATGAGAAGAGTGTGTGGTGTTAGGCTGCATATTGTCTGGACCTCTGCAATATGCAGTCAGCCAAAGGAGGAGAGAAAAAAGACGAAGAGCACATTTTGTCTCTGCACGCACGCACGCACGCACGCACACACACACACACACACACCTTTGTGTTGCACCATAGCTGTGCTTCTAGAAGCGACCAGAGAGAGTTGAGTTGCTGAACCACATCAGGAACACTGAATTGGCCAGGGGAGAGGGTGACACGTGAATGTGAAAAGTATGTATGGTATATTCGTGTGTGTGAGTGAGGTGTCACTTGCGTCACCTGCTCAAAGACACACACGGCAATTATGCAAATGAGCCGGACAGAGGAGGAGAGGTGGAGGAGGGAGGGATGAGAGAATGAGAGAGGAGGGAGGGATGAGAGAATGAGAGAGGAGGGAGGGATGAGAGAATGAAAGAGGAGGGAGGGATGAGAGAATGAGAGAGGAAGGAGGGATGAGAGAATGAGAGAGGAAGGAGGGATGAGAGAATGAGAGACGAAGGAGGGATGAGAGAATGAGAGAGGAGGGAGGGACGAGATGAGGGTAAAAGGGGGGGGGGCAGAGGAGCTGCAGTGCAGACTCCAGACTGACAATTGTTCTCTAGACAAGCAAGAGAGATGCTGCAACACAAACACCCTACACTACACACACTAATACAGGCACACACATACACACACACCCTACACTACACACACTAATACAGACAAACACACACACACACACACACACACACACACCCTACACTACACACACTAATACAGACACACACACACACACACACCCTACACTACACACACTAATACAGACACACACACACACACACACACTAATACAGACACACACACACACACCCTACACTACACACACTAATACAGGCAAACACACAAACACCCTACACTACACACACTAATAGACACACACACACACACACACACAAACACCCTACACTACACACACTAATACACACACACACCCTACACTACACACACACACACACACACACACACACACACACACACACACACCCTACACTACACACACACACACACACACACACACAAACACCCTACACTACACACACTAATACAGACACACACAAACACCCTTCACTACACACACTAATACACACACACCCTACACTACACACACTAATACAGACACAGACACACACACACACCCTACACACTAATACAGACACACACACACACACACACACCCTACACTACACACACTAATACAGACACACACACAAACACCCTACACTACACACACTAGTACATACTACTACTACTACTACTACTACTACTACTACTACTACTACTAGTAATGATAAATTATTTAGAATTGATGATGCCAAGAGTGTGCAAAGCTGTCATCAAGGCAAAGGGCGTGTACTTTGAAGAATCTCAATATATATGATTTGTTTAATACTTGTTTGGTTACTACATGACTCCATATATGTACCAGGACCCCCCGACTTTTCCCACATTTTGTTATGTTACAGCCTTATTCTAAAATTGTAAGATTTTCTGGTAATCCATTTTAAATATTTTTAATTTCTCAATCTACACACAATACCCCATAATGACAAAGTGAAAACAGTTAAAGATTTTTAGCAAATGTATCAAAAATAAAACAGAAATACCTTATTTACATAAGTATTCAGACCCTTTGCTTTGAGACTTAAAGTAGAGCTCAGGTGCATCCTGTTTCCATTTCTACAGCTTGATTGGAGTCCACCTGTGGAAATTAATTTGATTGGACATGATTTGGAAAGGCACACACCTGTCTATATAAGGTCTAGCATGTTGACAGTGAATGTCAGAGGAAAAACCAAGCCATGAGGTCGAAGGAATTGTCCCTAGAGCTCAGAGACATGATTGTGTCTACGCACAGATCTGGGGAAGGATACTATTGTTTTTTTTACAGCATTGAAGGTTCCCAAGAACACAGTGCCTCCATCATTCCATTCTTAAATGGAAGAAGTTTGGAACCACTAAGACTCTTCCTAGAGCTGGCCGCCCGGCCACACTGAGCAATCGGGGGAGAAGGGCATTGGTCAGGGAGGTGATCAAGAACCTGATGGTCACTCTGGTCAGAGCTCCATAGTTCCTCTGTTGAGATGGGAGAACCTTCCAGAAGGACAACTATCTCTGCAGCACTCCACCAATCAGGCCTTTATGGTAGAGTGGCCAGACGGAAGCCACTACTCAGTAAAATGCACATGACCGCCTGTTTGGAGTTTGCCAAAAAGACACCTGAAGGACCATCAGAAACAAGATTCTCTGGTCTGATGAGACCAAGATTAACCTCTTTGGCCTGAATGTCAAGCGTCACTGGACATTGGAGGAAACCTGGCACCATCCCTACAGTGAAGCATGGTGGTGGCAGCATTCTGTAAAGAAGGCAAATTTGGCAACGATTGGGCGCCAGTATCGCTGTCCAAAACGATGTAGACGTTGGAGTTTGATTTTGTCTACCTGGGACCTGTATCCCTTTACGCAGGAATTCTTTGACCGGACTCTGGATCTTCTCATTCTCTTTAATACTGGTAAGTACCAGGATTTTCTTCTCACAAAGATCTAGTCTGTAGTTCAAGGCTTCTCTCAGAAACACGTTCTCTTCTTTAAGTTCTTTAATGTCCGTTTCAGTGGTATTGACTTCGGATTTTGGCTGGCTTTTTTCTTTCTCCATTGTCGCTGCTTTTTCGTCCCTCATCTCGAGACTCGCCTTCAGCTCGGTTATGTCTTTACGGAATAGTTCAAGTATGCCAGATTCATGGACTTCAGCAAGTCATTTTCAACACTTACCGTTGAAGATAGTAAAAAATCATAAATTTGTCTGTGTCAGTCGAGGAGTCTCGTTATCTTTTGGGGATTGGTTCTCCATGCTTCCTCTCTGACATGTTCTGGTGTTGTCTATGTCGGTAATACTGGTAGAAAAATGTCTCTAGCCTTATCATTTGTTTTGTTTTGTTATCCAGATTGAAGGTTATTGCCCACCAGTATATGAAGTGCTCATTTTTAGTCAGATTTACAGATATTGAATTAGGTTGCCGCCTTAAAGCATTCTGCACCGCTGTCTTCAGTCCGCCATCGTTCCTCCTCTGCCTCCCTGAACCCCCTCTGAACCCCCCTGAACCCTCCTCTGCCTCCCTGAACCCCCTCTGAACCCCCCCTGAAATTTAAAGAAGAACTATAACTAAACAGAATACTACTCTGTCACTGTATGATTGTATGAATCTTATTAGAATCATAACACTAAATCTGATGTGTGTAGTTTTAGTCAAGAATTAGAACAAGGACTTTCTGTTCCTCGTTAGAAACGAATGGAGCTATCGTCAGACCGGCTGGAATACTGTATTCCTTACAGGACATTCTGTCCCCACCCAGGGAGGGGAGAGACCTTGGGCTTGTAGTAGATTGTCTGCCACCTGTTAAACAATGTGAGAAGACTTGTGAACTATATTGCCATTGTATCGGAGAGGAAGAGGGACATTTATGATGAAATGTGAGGTACATAGACCAATGTACAGGAAATGATAAGGGGAACGTTCCCGTGAATAAACATTTGACTATTGTGGCTGGGCCTTCGCCTGATTCATTTCAACCAGTTTCCTACAAATTCTGAGTTTCAGGCTGAGAGTAATATAATTAAATTGGGTTATGTACCTGGAGAACAAAATTATCTTATCACTAACACAAAACTATTCCAGTCTGACCCTACCACAAAACTATTCCAGTCCAGTCTAACCCTACCACAGAACTATTCCAGTCCAGTCTAACCCTACCACAGAACTATTCCAGTCCAGTCTAACCCTACCACAGAACTATTCCAGTCTGACCCTACCACAAAACTATTCCAGTCCAGTCTGACCCTACCACAGAACTATTCCAGTCTGACCCTACCACAAAACTATTCCAGTCTGACCCTACCACAAAACTATTCCAGTCCAGTCTAACCCTACCACAGAACTAGTCCAGTCCAGTCTAACCCTACCACAGAACTATTCCAGTCCAGTCTGACCCTACCACAGAACTATTCCAGTCCAGTCTAACCCTACCACAGAACTATTCCAGTCCAGTCTAACCCTACCACAGAACTATTCCAGTCCAGTCTAACCCTACCACAGAACTATTCCAGTCCAGTCTAACCCTACCACAGAACTAGTCCAGTCCAGTCTAACCCTACCACAGAACTATTCCAGTCCAGTCTGACCCTACCACAGAACTAGTCCAGTCCAGTCTAACCCTACCGCAGAATTATTCCAGTCCAGTCTAACCCTACCACAGAACTAGTCCAGTCCAGTCTAACCCTACCACAGAACTATTCCAGTCCAGTCTAACCCTACCACAGAACTATTCCAGTCCAGTCTGACCCTACCACAGAACTATCCCAGTCCAGTCTAACTCTACCACAGAACTATTCCAGTCCAGTCTAACCCTACCACAGAACTATTCCAGTCTAACCCTACCACAGAACTAGTCCAGTCCAGTCTAACCCTACCACAGAACTATTCCAGTCCAGTCTGACCCTACCACAGAACTATTCCAGTCCAGTCTAACCCTACCACAGAACTATTCCAGTCCAGTCTAACCCTACCACAGAACTATTCCAGTCCAGTCTAACCCTACCACAGAACTATTCCAGTCCAGTCTAACCCTACCACAGAACTATTCCAGTCCAGTCTAACCCTACCACAGAACTATTCCAGTCCAGTCTAACCCTACCACAGAACTATTCCAGTCCAGTCTAACCCTACCACAGAACTAGTCCAGTCCAGTCTAACCCTACCACAGAACTATTCCAGTCCAGTCTGACCCTACCACAGAACTAGTCCAGTCCAGTCTAACCCTACCGCAGAATTATTCCAGTCCAGTCTAACCCTACCACAGAACTAGTCCAGTCCAGTCTAACCCTACCACAGAACTATTCCAGTCCAGTCTAACCCTACCACAGAACTATTCCAGTCCAGTCTGACCCTACCACAGAACTATCCCAGTCCAGTCTAACTCTACCACAGAACTATTCCAGTCCAGTCTAACCCTACACAGAACTATTCCAGTCTAACCCTACCACAGAACTAGTCCAGTCCAGTCTAACCCTACCACAGAACTATTCCAGTCCAGTCTGACCCTACCACAGAACTATTCCAGTCCAGTCTAACCCTACCACAGAACTATTCCAGTCCAGTCTAACCCTACCACAGAACTATTCCAGTCCAGTCTAACCCTACCACAGAACTATTCCAGTCCAGTCTAACCCTACCACAGAACTATTCCAGTCCAGTCTAACCCTACCACAGAACTATTCCAGTCCAGTCTAACCCTACCACATAACTATTCCAGGTCTGTGTGCTGGAGGAGTGGAAACAGAAGAAATGACACCGGAAGGCCTGTCATCTCCACCCACCCTGTATACCAGGCCATTGACACACACACAGTGTGGGGAGGCTTTGATTGACAGCTACTAATTAGAGGTCCTTCACTACAGGGGGAGGAGCATGTCTGATATAAATCAAAAGAAAGGGAAATACTCCCTCCCCCTCCCCTCTCACACAGCAGTAGTTGCTCTGGGAAACTCCACTCTGCTTACCCACTGGCCCTTTACCAAAGACTCAGAGCCAATCAGGCATTTTGATAAAAGGTTGTCTGAGAATGACATCACAATACTGCATGAGCTCAGACAAACACACGTACACACACACACACGAGCTCAGACAAACACACGTACACACACACAAACATGAGCTCAGACAAACACACGTACACACACACACACAAACATGAGCTCAGACAAACACACACACGCAAACATGAGCTCATCTAGTTACTGTGGCAGCACACACCATACCAATACGAGACAGACAGAGAGACAGACAGACAGGCAGAGAGAGAGAAACAGACAGAGAGCGAGACAGACAGACAGGCAGAGAGAGAGAGAAACAGACAGAGAGCGAGACAGACAGACAGACAGACAGAGAATTTACCAAAAAACAGAGCAAACTAGAATGCTATTTGGCCCTAAACAGAGAGTACACAGCGGCAGAATACCTGACTACCGTGACTGAACCAAACTTAAAGGAAAGCTTCTACTACATACAGACTCAGTGAGCATAGCCTTGCTATTGAGAGAGGCCGCTGTAGGCAGACCTGGCTCTCAACAGAAGACAGGCTATGTGCACACTGCCCACAAAATGAGGAGGAAACTGAGCTGCACTTCCTAACCTCCTACCAAATGTATGACCATATTAGAGACACATATTTCCCTCAGATTACACAGATCCACAAAGAATTTTAAAAAACAAACCCAATTTTGATAAACTCCCACATCTTTTGGATGAAATACCACAGTGTGCCATCACATCAGCAATATTTGTGACCTGTTGCCACAAGAAAAGGTCAACCAGTGAAGAACAAACACCCTTGTAAATACAACTCATATTAATGTTGATTTATATTCCCTTGTGTACTTTAACTATTTGCACATCGTTACAACACTGTAAATAGACATATGACATGTCTTTATTCTTTTATAACTTGTGAATGTAATGTTCACTGTTCATTTTTGATTGATTATTTCACTTGAGTTTATTATCTATTTCATTTGCTTTGGCAATGTTAACATATGTTTCCCATGCCAATAAAGCCCCTTGGGGGGGTGGGGGAAGAAAGAAAGAAAGAAAGAAAGAAAGAGAGAAAGAAAGAGAGAGAGAGAGAGAAAGAAAGAGAGAGAGAGAGAGAGAGAGAGAGAGAGAGAGAGAGAGACCCCTCTTCCAGCTAGTCCTGGGGCTGAGTTCACAAACCTGTTTAACTAACACACTAAAACCTCAGGACCCGAACATCCAATCAATCAGCATAAACCAACTTACAACACAGTCAGAACAAAATGACATGACCTATTGGGAAACACAAGCACCAAGTAAAATGCAGTGCAATCTGGCCCTAAATCGACAGTACAGTGTTACTGATTGTCCCATTGACTATTTTATTATTATTTTAATATTGTATCATTTAATCTCCATAGTACACTTTTACAATATTTCCACTGTTACATCATGCCAATATATTGACTAGAGAGAGAAAGAGACTTGCAGGCTCACAACAATCATTTGGAGTAAATATCAATCGCTCCATCCAGCCATTCATTAGGATATTCATTTGTCTTGAAAAGGGATATTCATTTATTGTCTTTAACTTGTTGATGCTACCCATCCCAGTAGCAGGATAATTGTCATCAGCAACTGCTGAATAGCATAGCGCAACAGTCAAATAATATTACAAAAAAATATTCATATTCATGAAATCTCAAGTGCCAATATTGGAAAACACAGCTTAGCCTTTTGTTAATCCACCTGTCGTCTCAGCTTTTGAAATTATGCTTTACAGCGAAAGCAATACAAGCGTTTGTGTAAGTTTATCGATAGCATAGAATAACATTATGTACACTTAGCATTAAATAGCTAGGTCACGAAAATCAGAAAATCAATCAAAAAAATAGTTTACCTTTGATGATCTTCGGATGTTTTCACTCACGAGACTCCCAGTTACACAGCAAATGTTCCTTTTGTTCCATAAAGATTATTTTTATACCCAAAATACCTCCGTTTGTCCCGTTATGTTCAGAAATCCACAGGAAAGAGCGGTCACCACAACGCAGACGTATATTCCAAATAATATCTATAATGTCCACAGAAACATGTCAAACGTTTTTTATAATCAATCCTCATGTTGTTTTTAAAATATATATTCGATAATATATCAACCGAGTGTGTAGGTTTTTCACCGGGTGGAACAATGGCCGCTTTACTCTGTAGCTCAAAAACTCACTCTGAGAGCCCCCACCTATCCACTTACGCAATGTGATCTTTCACGCTCATTTTTATAAAATAAAAGCCTGAAACTATGTCTAAAGACTGTTGACACCTTAGGGAAGCCATAGAAAAAGGAATCTGGTTGATATCCCTTTAAATGGAGGATAGGCATGCATAGGAACAGAGAGGTTTCTAAATAAGAGGCACTTCCTGATTGGATTTTCCTCAGGCTTTTGCCTGCAATATCAGTTCTGTTATACTCACAGACAATATTTTGACAGTTTTGGAAACTTCAGAGTGTTTTCTATCCTAATCTGACAATTATATGCATATTCAAGTTTCTGGGGCTGAGAAATAGGCAGTTTCAAATGGGTACGTTTTTTATAGCCAAAAACGAAAATACTGCCCCTACATGCTAAAGGTTAAAAGGGATATTCATTTATAGTCTTTAAATGGGATAGTTTGGGATTTTGGCAATGAAGCCCTTCATATACTTCCCCAGAGTCAGATGAACTTGTGGACATCATTGTTATGTCTCTGTGTCCAGTAAGAAGGACGTTAGAGGTAGTTTCATGAGCAAATGCTAACTATTGTTAGCACAATGACTGGAAGTCTATGGGTATCTTAGCAATTGTGCTAGAGCTAGCTAGCAACTTCCGTCAACCTGCATGTAGAGACATAAAAATCCCCAAGTATACCTTTAATGTAATGACCAAACAGAGAGGAAAGCCACTAGCCAGTAGTCTGACACACACAATACTTTTACAAGCAAGAGAAAATCCATTAACCTAGGGGAGGTTGTTGCTAGGCAACCCAGCTTGCAGGAGTGAGGGAGAGAAAGAGAGAAAAGACTGTTGATAATGTGACTGAATAAAAGAGTGCAGCCAGAAGTCACAAGAAGACAGATTCTACACACACTCTCTCTTTCAATTCAAAGGGGCTCTTTCTTTCTCTCATACATACAAACAAGCTGGTATTGTATGTATGTATCTGACTCGCTCTCCCTCCCAGTCTCTCTCTTCTG